>NW_027185616.1:24401045-24419307 GCF_028583685.1 Petaurus breviceps papuanus
TAGATAGATAGATAGATAGATAGATAGATAGATAGATAGATAGATAGATGGACCATAGATGGACAAGTTGATATGCCTTATAGAGGAGAGAGGAAAGTTTGGGACAGTGAAAGAGTGGAATGAAGATTATAGACTCTCACTTGAGTCCTTCAAATGAAGATTGGATGAAAACTTGTCAAGTATGTTGTAGAGATGATTCTTGTTTAGGTATATATTGAATTAGGTGACTTCTGGAGTCCCTTCCAAATCTGAAATGTGGTGATTCTGTAAAATGAATGCTTAAAAGAGAATCAAGTGAATGAATGCAATCTTCAGTCTCAATGAATTCCCTCAGAATAATGTTCATTTTACTAGATGCTGTGGGGAAAGGTAAAAACAATGGAATCAATAGCCCTTGCTCTCAAGGAGTTTATAATCTAAAAGGAAGTGCACAAGATAGGGACAAAAATACTTAAGAGAGAATCATTATTTGTGAGGTCTAATTAATGTTATACTACCATAGTGACTGAGAACCAAAGGGACACCAAATGAATGAATGATATGTATTGGGCAGGGTTAACCAGGGCAGTCTACAGTCTATAGAAGCAATAATAATAATAATGTTGTTGTTCAGTCCTGTTTGACTCTTTGTGACCCAATTTTGAGATTTTCTTGGCAAAGATACTGAAGTGGTTTGCCATTTCCCCCTCCAGCTCATTTTAAAGTTGAGGAACTGAGGCAAATAGGGTTAAATGACTTGCCCAAAGTCACAGAGCTAGAAAGCATCTGAAGCCAGATAAGAACTGAAGATGAGTCTTCCTGATTCCACGCCCAGAACTACCACGCTGCCCCCTAATAATAGCTAAGATAATACTGAAAGAATCTTGGAGTACAGGTCAAATTTGTAAATAATGCACAACATTCCTGAGAGAAAACCCCCATAACCCCAGTGTTACCCAACTTACTACTTAATAAACCATCTCTTTATATTTGGGAAAGGAAAATTCAATTGGTATAAACTTCTTCCTGATAAAATTGCCGCCTACAAAACCATAATAGATGATCTCTTAAGTTTCCTTCCATCTCTAGCCTCCCTTTCTCTTTTGTGTGATAGACTTTGAAATACTTGACTACTTCTATTATCTTCTAGCTAAGTCTTCTCAGTTTATTCCATTTTTCCCCCATACAGTGTACAGACTATACCAAGATCTTTACCATCAGATCTTTTTAATCACCTTCTGAATACTCTCTAGTGATCTTAAAATGTAGCAACAAAAAAAATAAACATACTACTCCAAATGTGGTCTGATTAGTACCCGAGTATAGCAGGCTATGATCTACTTTGAACTTGTCTGTGAAATGCTTTTAAGGCAGCCTAAGATTTCATTAGTTTTGTTTGTTTTTAGCTGGTATTGTGCTAATAGAAAACCTCAACTCTTTTTCTCACAACCTTCTTCAAAACCAAGTTTCCCCATACTATACTTTTGTAATTCCCTTTCCCCAGCATGTTGTTATAGTTAATTGTTGAAATAAAGTTATGTTAAAAAATGCTTGTTAAAGTTATGAACATTTATATCTGTTAAATTTAATATTGCTGGTTTCAATCCTTGGTTCCAGCCTGTCGAAATCACTTTAAGTTTTGACTTTATCGTATTTTATCGTATTTTTTTACTTTTATTGTATTGCCTTATTTCTTCCAGCTTTGTGTCATCTTCAAACTGGATCAGTATGTCTCTGATGTCTTCATCTAAGTTGTTCACATGAATATTGAACAGGATAGGGATGAGAGGACACTGAAGACCCTGCTAGAAATCTCCCTCCTTTGCAATATCAACAATGATAATGATAATAGGTGAAAAAAGCTGGGAGTCGTTAATGTTGGTGGGGTTATGGAAAGATAGGTACACTAATACAGTATTGACAAATCTGTGATGGTCTAACTATTTCAGACTAAAATTGAAATTATGCTAAAACAATTAATAAAATATTAATACCCTTTCACTCAGAGATCCCACTCTGGATGTATAACCCAGGTAGGTTAAAGCAAAAATAAAAGTTCTTACACAGACCAAAATATTAATAGCTACATTTTTTTTTTCCTGTGGTAGCAAAGAACAGGAAACAAGGTAGATGGGAAATGGCTAAAATTGTAATATATGCATGTAATAGAATATCATCTTATAAGAAATGATGAGTATGAAGAATTCAACATGGGAAGATATAAATTGAAAAGAGTTGGATGCATAGTGAAGGAAGAGGAAGGCAGACAACATATAGAACAGCTTCAAAACATAATGGAAGAACCGCCCCCTCCCCCCAAAAAAAAAGAAGAAACTGAATGTTACCTAATTATAATGACCAAGCTTGTCTCTAAAGAAGAAATGAGAAAATGTACTGCCCTTCATCCTCTGTAGAGATGGGAAATATGGATGTAGAACTTGGCATATATTGACAGACTGTTGATATGCGGTTATTTTTGCTAACCTGCTTTTCCTTTTTGTTTTTGTTACAAAGGATAACTCTGGATGAGGGAGGAGAAATTAAGGTGATGAGAAAAAATCAGTGAATTAAACATTAAATCAGTTATTAATTCCTGTAGAGTCCTTCCAAAGTGCTTTCCTCTCTAATGTCTTTTTAACCTCACAACAACCCCTGGGGCAGGGCAGGTTTTATCCCCCCACTTAATCAAAAAGGAAACAAGGATAATAAAAATCATTTGCGAGGTCCCTTAGCTAGTTAGTGGCAGAACAAAGATCCTGAGATCTAGACTTCTGCTCCCTCCACTAATCCATAAAATAAGCTACTTTAGATATTTTCCCTCCTTTAAAATAGTAATAAGCAGCTAGCCTCTATCTAGAAGCTGCATGTTGCAGTGAGAAAAACATTAGCATGACAATCAGGACTTAGGTTTGAATCCTAACCCTGCTCTCTATTCACTGTGTGATTTTTGTGTGAGTTATTTATTCTTTCTTGGCACCAGGTTCCTTATCTGGAAAATGCTGGCCCCCTAAACTTTTATCTATAACTCTATGATCCTGTTAGAAACATTAATTCAGTACTTGATCTCTGTATGCAAAGCACAATTATTTAGTCCAACATCACTATTTATGATGATTGAACATTTTATCTTTGCTTTTTATTTTCTTTAAGTCTTGGGACCTACATGATTAATCAACTGAGAATTTGATTTTGCTTTCCTTCCAACTTGAAGTTTGTTTCTCTTGCTTTTTCTTAATATTATAGTTACACAGAAAACTTTTGTAAGGTAGACAGAGTTAGGAAATATCGTTTTTTTAGAAGGGTGAGTCATTGAACCTGGCTTGCTTGAAACGTGAGCAAATGTTTAAGGGACATCAGGTTTTGATAAACTGAAGGAGTCAGGGTAGGGATATGAGAAAACTGGTAGTTTTTTTTTTCTCCCCGAAGTACCTGGTCTTTCCCATGATTCTTCTACATTAGACTGTAATGCTAACTCCTTGACTAGCCACTCCAATACATCTATCTTCCATTCAGCTGGCCAAGTAACTTTTTTAAGCAGAGGCTGACCATGCCACCCCTTCTCCCTCCTCACCCTTATTCCCAGTCAGTCAACTCCAATAGCTCCCTATTGTCCCAGAATCGAATATAAAATTCTCTGGCATTTAAAGCCCTGCACAGTCTTGCCCTTTTCTATCTTTCTAGTCCTCTTACACTTTACTTCTCTCAACATATTCCACCATCCTGCAACATCAGCCTTGTTGATATACTCTCACATTAAGCTCTATCTACTGACTCTTGTATTTTTTTTCACTGGCTATCTCCCATGCCTAGAATGTTCTCCTTCATCTCCAATTCCTGGCTTTCTGCAAGGCTCAGCATAAATCCCATATGTGCATTAGACCTCTTTCCCAGTACCTCCTATATCATGCCTAATGCCTTCTTTTTGGGATTACCTTAACCTACTATATGTGTAAGTGTGTATGTGTACACATATACATATATATGATGTTACATAATTATATATTAGATGTGTGTATATGTATACACACATATTTGTAAATATATGTATGTATCTTGTATATTATTGCTGCTCATCCTTTGGTCTTGAAAAGGCCCAATGACATCATGAAGGTGATGACTTGCCAGTGAAGTGGATTTAAGTGAGGTAGACCTTCCCAAAGTCATCAGCCTCACTCCCTCCTCCAGTCATCCAGTGGCAAGACAGGAATCAATGACCCAGACCTTCTATGTACATAGTTGTTTGCATGTTTCCCTCATCATAATATCAGCTCCTGGAGGACAGAAACCTTGTTTTTGGCTTTTTTTATATCCCCGTGCTTTGTAAATGCTTGAGTGATTGGCCAGCCATGATATTCAACCAGATGGATGGCCTTTTGGGCCAGACGTTTGATTGGGAGCAGTAATGATTCTAATGCTAATGTCAAACACGCTAAGGAATCACTCCAAAATGCTTTCAGAATGTCTCTTTCCTTCCTTTACCATCTCATGTGCTCTCCACATTGGAACACATAGTCTTTGATTAGCGGCTTTTCCATATCAGTGAAACTCTGAGAACACCTTAGGGCCCTTCTAATGACCAAGACTTACCTAGTTTTCCTTATTCAATTTGAAGACTACCTAACTTCTTATAAGAAGGATTTAATTCAATAGGAATTCATTAAGTACCTATCATGAGCTAGGGACTGGGCATCCAAAGACAAAAATAGACAGTCCTTACCCTCCAGGAGCTTACATTCTACTGGAGGAAAACAACATTTATGTAGATGAGAAAATACATACATAATACATACATGCATGCATGTGTGGGTGTGGGTGTGTGTATAGTGGGAGTGATCAGGTAAGCCTCCTCATTGGCTGATCTGGATGCTTGAACCTGCCATGGAGCTGTATATTTGTTCTGGTCCTTTGCTGAAGGAACTGTATATCTTGCTGAGTTGACACACCATTGTTGGTGATATCTGTGATTGAGGGGATTTGTGTCATAGATGACTGGACCTGATCCAGGAAGAGTCATATACTCTATGGATTGTAAGGTAGCTGAGAAGAAACCAACCTTCACTTTTGGGGTGTAACCAGTGTTTTTCTCCCTTGAATTTCCAGCAACACAGTGGGAGAGCATCTCTCTTCCAGTCCCCCTCCAAGTTGCAGTGGAGGCTGCATGCACATATTGGAGAAAACATTTGCTTACCCAAGTGAGCCTGAGTCCCTGGCTGCCTTCTGCTTTCTGTTTTCTTCCATGAGTAAATGTCTGCAACCAGTGAGTGATCTTGAGAACTGGGTACTCCCAGCTTTGGTGTCTGTCTACATTCTGAATTCTAGAGGTCCTGGGTCCCTGAGTCAGGTACTGGCTGGGATGGGAGGTGATTCCAGTGTACCACAGGAGGAGGTGATGGCTACTAACAGAGTCATCCTGAAACCTAAAGGGATAGAAGAACCATTACCTGACAGGCCAGGTGAGTTAAAGACAGATAGGAGGTAAATGCAAAATATCTGTTCAGCTATTAAAAGCAGCTGCTGTTTCCCTCCAATTTGCCTTTCTTTATACCCAAATTTCAACTGCCTTGCCTCTCTGATTATGGTATAAGAGCACAAGACCCACCCATCTCTCTTCCTGTCTGGTTGTGGGAGCAATGGCCATGCTTCTCTGCCTGCTTCTGGAGGGGAACCAGCTGATCCCTGCACAGATCTATTGTTGCTTATCCTGCTGGAATGTTGCTAGGCCCATGTCTTCACCCAAGCCTTTAGTTTCAGGGGGTAAAAGCTTTTGTGGAAAATTCAATTTAATCAATGTTTATTAAATGTCTGTGTCAGGCATACAAAAAGAGGCAAAAGACAGTCCCTATCCTCAAGGAGTTTACAATCTGATGATCTGAGGTGAAAGCAGTATATCTGTTCAATATTTCTGCAGAGGGTCTTTACCCTTGTGGAGGGAGTACAGTGAGTGTAAATGGCTGTTTGAGATGTTGTCTGTATCAGTCCATGCTTGTAAGTATGTCTTTGGTTCCTTTTGCCATTTTCTGTGGTAGAAAAATTAAACTTTCATCCTGAAAATACTATTCATGTTATATACCGAGTCTCTTTTCTAGAAGGGACCCTGTTACCTACTTTTGAGGGGAGATTCTAGACATGAATCACAGGCAGGTAGTTGGTGAAATGAATAGAACCCTGGTCCTAGAGTTAGGGAGACCTGTGCTCCAATCCATTGTCAGACACTTACTATATGTGTGACCCTGGGCAAGTCACTTCACCTCTGTTTGCCTCAGTTTTCTTATTTGTGAAATGGGGATAATCACAGCACCCGCCTCCCAGGGTTGTTGTGAGGATTAAGTGAGTGAATAATTACAAAGTGCTTAGTGTGCTAAGTGTTTGGCACGCAGTAAGCATTATATAGACGTTAGCTATTATTATCCTACCTTCGTTTTAGAGATTTTTTGTCTGGAATTATACTTAACTGGGGTGCATGAAGACTCAGTGACTTCTACAGTCCCTCCCCCTCCCCCCACTTCAGGTCAGGATGGATCTTTGTTCACATGAGTCCAGAACTGGAACCTTTTGAAGGGCCTCAATACAAAATCACACATACAAAGTATGTGTGTCACATGTACAAAGTAAATGGCCAAGATTCATATTACCAAAATGGAGAGCATGCACCATTAGGATTTAAGAGTCTTGTATACTTTTGTGTATCTATAGACAGAGGGCACAGGATGAGTTGAATATGAAGGGATGATATCTAAAAAATAAAATTAAGAGGTGAGAGAAGAATTTATTGGGAGAAGAAGAAAGGAAGCAATAGATTAGGGTAAATTATCTCCTATAAAAGAGGCAAGAGAAAAGTGTTACACTGGAGGGGAAGAGCAGGAAGGTGAAAGGGAATGGGACAACCTGGTTCTCATTGAATTTGGCCTAAGGAGGGAATAACACTCAATTGGGAATCTTACCCTACAGGAAAATGGGGGGGGGGTAGAGGATAAAAGGGGGGGATGATAGAAGGGAGGGCAGATTGGGGGAGAGGGTAGTTAAAAGCAAGCAATTTTGAGAAGGGATTAGGGTCAAAGGAGAAAGTGGAATAAATGGGGGGCGGGATGGGATGGAGGGAGATACAGTTAGTCTTCCACAATATAACTACTATAGAAATTACTTGGGTAACTACACATGTACAATCTATATTGAATTGCTTATCTTCCCAGTGGGGGTGGGTGAAGAGGGAAGAGGGGAAGAAAATCTGGAACTCAAAGTTTTAAAAACAAATGTTAAAAAAAATGTTTTTTACACGCGACTAGGAAATAGGATATACAGGTACTGGGTTACAGAAACCCATCTTGCCCCACTAGAAAGTTAAGGGGGTGAAGGGGAGGATATGAGAGAGAACAGACTGGCGGAAGGGGTATTCAGTGGGCTTCCTGTCTTGGGGTGGGGATAGGGGAAAGATGGGAAGAGAAAAAAATTGTAACTCAAAATCTTGTGGAAATGAATGTTGAAAACGAAAAATAAATACATTAATTGAAAAAAGGAGTGTTGTCTGAGAGTATTGTAGGTAGAATACTATTTAAATATGATGAGCATGTGACCCATTTTCCCTTGCCTCTCCTTTTTGTGATTCCCTGATTTCTCATCTCACCTGTCAAGATTTAGAGACCCCTGACAAGTGTTTCTGAGGGAATTTGGAGTGTGTGGTCGGGGATGGAGAGCTGTTCCTGGCCTTGTGACATTGTCATCATCAACCAGTCCTTTGGTATTTTCTGTGCCCAAGACTTCAAGCAAATTACAGGACAATGCAGCACATAAGGCTTCCCATAAGACTTACAACACAGGGAAACACATATTATAATTTGGGTACAACTCAACACAGTTCTCAGTTCCTTTAATCTTCCACAAAGAGGTAGGTCCTACCTGGCTTTATTGCTCTCCCTCCTAACACATGATTCTGTCACTATAGTCACAATAGCCCCAAAGTTCTAGGTTTTCTTTTACCCTGTTAGTAGAGTAGAGATTAGTTTCCTCCTTAGGTCTCTTACAAGTTGATACTGCCTCCCTGACCCCAAAGATCAGCTCCTTCTTTGTTTCTCTGATTGTGGTAATAGCACAAGACCTGTGCTTCTCTCTTCCCTTGAGGGCAAGGGGATGGTGACCATATTTCTCTGCCTGTCTTTGGAAGGGAATCAGCACCTTTCTGGGTCTGTCTTTGCTTCAATTCTGGGGGTACTTCAAAGCTTAGATCTTCTCCCAAGCTCATTATGGCTCCACAGGTGCTTTCAGGCTTTTATGATTTGCCTAAATGCATCTTGATTGTGTTTAGTAATCTCTCTTTTTTCTGTCAGCTGATCTTTTGAAGAGGTAGAGGTCAATCAAAGACCAACTCTGATTATTTCCTCTGATTCCTTTGCATCTCCAGGCTGTTTCAATAAAGGATAACCTATTAGCTTCTTTATATTTTTCTCAAGGTCAGTTTATTCATTTCTCTAGCTTTAGGTTCTGAATTGGGGTTTTGTACCAAGTCCAGGCTTTGTCCCCTTATGCCCTTTTAGGTGGGGTGATCAGGCCTGCTTGGTATCACCCTGGGTACCTGCAGTGACTTCTACCTTCTGGAGTTACCTCCCCTTCTCCTCTCTCATCTTTGAGGTTCAGAGTGCTGGTTCTTTGGATCTTTCATAGCATCTTGAGATAGATGCTAAAGACCTCACTGAACCCCACTGGTACAACCATACCCAAGAACTCCAAGGGGCTCTGTTGTGTTTTTAACCTCCTTGAGGACCCCTCAATTCTTGCTGCCTCAAAACATAGAATCTTGTAGGCAATATGTGTCTTTGACCCTTCTCCAAAGGCTTGTTGGCCTGTGCTGGCACTGGCTTTGAAGACAGCCCCCTCTTTTTCTATTACCCATGGACTTCAGTCTGCATTTTTGTACAATTCTAGATTGGAAGAAGTCACTTTAGTTTCTCTTTGGATTTCTTCATCATTATTTGGTCACACGCAAATTTAAGGTGTTTTCTAGAGTCATTGTAGGAGTGCTGGTCTGTCTGCTTCCCATCCAGAAAGACATCAAAATCTCTCAATGCTGGGCAAAGGCATATACTTGAAAAGTCTTGTCCTCACCATTTATTAATGGGAGAGTAAAAGGCCTCTCGCCTCCATATGTGTAGACATCTTCCTTGGGTGGAGACATTAGCATAGGGAGATCCTAACTCCATTTCTTCTCCACTTGTGATTTTGAAAGAGAGCATATTTCTGGAGAAGTTTCTGGGGTTAACACATGAGACCCAGAGACTCATGAGGATTGGACCTCAAGGAGACGCTAGAGAGGTTATCATTATCAATGGTTGGGATCCGGAGCAGTGGTAAAGGAACCTCCGTGTCAGAAATAGCAATCTAGAGGACTGAGCCCAGAGCTCTATCCCCTTGGTCAGAGCCATGCACAGACAATACTGTGATATCTAGCCTTCACCTCTCTCGATCTCTGGCCCTGCCTGTGGAATCACCATAGGCCTGCTAAGCTTCTTTAATTGGTTAGGTCATAGGCCTCCCAAGCTCAGTATGTCAAAAACAGAACTCATTATCTTCATCTCCCCAAACCCTTTATTCTTCCTAATTTCCCTTCATCAGCAATATGTTCTCCCAGATTAGAATAGCTCTTGGTCTCTAGAATTCATGTAATACTCTACTGAAGGCCTTTCCTTCCATCTAAATTGAGCAAAGTAGGTATTAGGTCCTGCTTGCAATGAGGAATACCCCCTAAGTAGCTCTAAAACTATTGATATTTCCCTAATATTGAGATTCTCTTTTCTTTCAGGGGAGCTTTTCAATATAGGGCCTTCCATCCCAACCGCTAAAAATGGACACCAAAGGTCTGTCACTTGCCAGAGCTTTTGAAAAGATCCATGTCTGAGTTTTTAAGACTAGCTCACAGTGACCTAGACATGCCAGTATCTCTTTCTGCTGCCCCTAGAACAGACCTGTACAACTTGGCAGTAGGTAGGGGCCAAAATTAAAACAGGCTAATTTTCTTCAGGTTGAAGGTAGGTTTTTAGTGGCTCACTTTCCAAGTAAAGGTATAATTAATGAGTAAACTATTTTTCAAATAAATAATATTTTTTAAAAAGGGAAAATTCAATCAATATCAACTAATTACACTTATGTAATAAGATTTTTACTTACGAGATAGCTTCTCTAGACGAGAGAATGACAATGGTTGATTGCCATGGGTCACGTGACAAACAGGACACTGTGTGCCGTGGCAACCCCATCCCCCCAAATTACATGACAGGGCACGGACAAAGCACTCACTACAGCTTTACTTTCTTTTATATCCTCTAAATTTTTTGCAGGCCACCCAAAATCCTTGCAAGTGGGCGGAAGGCTGTATGTTGTGTTCATCTGCCCTAGAACGTGAGACAGTGAACAATGGCAGGCTCAATTAGTAGCCATCCCACTGAAGCAAGGAACAGTGACATATGAGATGCTCCTGATAGACCAGAAGCCTAGGAGTCACCCCTAGAAAATTCCTGCAGCTGTACCATTAGCTCCTGGCTAACTAACCCTCAGCATACCTGTGTCTGTGAGCAAGAAGGCTAAACTCTTTTTTTTTTGGTGGAACTATGACCTGATCTAATCGTTTTGATTGATTTATTTTAGTCTTCTATATTCATTTCCACAGATTTTGAGTTCCAAATTTTCTCCCCATCTCTCCCCTCCCCCCACCTCAAGATGGCAAGCATTTTGTTTACCCCTTCCCCCATTCTGCCCTCCCTTCTATTACCCCTCCCCTTTGTCCTCTTCCCCCTCACTTTCTTTTAGGGCAATATAGATAAGAAGGGTAAACTCTTTAATAACTGTTTACTGTTGAGCTCCCATAACCTGGTACAAGTACATTCAAGAAAATAGGAAAAGATTCATCCAGAAAACCTTAAGGTGCTGGAAAAGCCGCATCAGAAAAGCTGCATTTGAAAAAAAAAATGATTTTGATGCTTATTATCTGTTTGATTTTGGGCAAATCATTTTCTCTACCTAGAAATATTCAAGTTGTATGAAACGATTTGTAAGGTTGCTTTCAGCTCTAAATCCACATTTGGCAAGGATGTAGCTCTCACTGACCTTGTAACACAGAGTCAGTTATCTTTGTCTGACTATTTGGTGTTCTTTGTGCCAAGACTTCAGACACCTTGAAGCATGGTACAGTGACTTTCCCAGAGACATATACAATGCAAACATACAGAGAAATCCACCCAGTATGATCAGACTCCTGGCACTAAACTGCCCTGCTACATGTTTGTTTCAAAAGTTGTGTTTTCTTATATAGTAATTTTGTATTATCTTCAAGGCCCTCCACTAAAGTCCTATTCTGTGCCAATGAGGTGACCTTGGTTTCCTGGAAAGTATGCCAGTAGAGCAGCAGTCTTGGCAGGTCCTATCAGATTGGAAAGACTTCAGACAAGTCAAATTGGAGACAAACTGAATCTCTTATCCGATAAGTTTGGGGAAGCTAATCACAAGAAGTTTAGCCACTAGGAAATGATTGCGGAAAGAGAGGAGACCATAGTAATTCCTACTAATGTGTATTGGTTTTAATCTATGTCATTGGAAGAAATACCCACATGGTTGAAATCACACACACACATGCACACACACATGCACGCACACACATGCATGCACACACACACACACCTCTAGCATTTGTTGATACAGTATTTTTTACTTTCAAAGAGATCTCATTTAAAAGGCATAGGCACTGTTCTAATCAACATAGTTATACCTATGAGAAGTAGCATGGCATGGGAGATAGAAATATGGCCTTGGGAATCAGAAAGAACTTGATTTAAGTCTCACCTCAGACATATACTTGTTATGCAAGTTACCTTTCAGTACTCTAGGCAACTTCTGCAAGTCACAGAAAAAGTTCCAGTCTACATTAGTATAGGAGATTTTCTATTCTGGGAGTTCCCTATACCAGTAATGCAGCCAGGTGGTGTGGTAGATAGAGCACCCAGCCTGGAGTCAGGAAGACTCATCTTCCTGAGTTCAAATCCAGCCTCAGATACTTACTAGCTGTGTGACCCTGGACAAGTCATTTAACCCAGTTTGCCTCCGTTCCTCATCTGTAAAATGAACTGGAGGTAGAAATGGCAAACCACTCCAGTATCTTTGCCAAATGGGGAATGAACATTCTTAGAGGTCACATGCAGGCTGAACTTTAAATAAGTTACATTATCTAGAATACTGACTTCTTTAGAGGCTGCTGGTGGCTCAGCTAGAGTCAGGAAGACTTGGGCTCAAATCCAGCCTTAGACATTTCCTAACTGTTTGACCCTAAGCAAGTCACTTAACCTCTAATTGCCTGACAAAATGAATCTACTGGATCCACTGGAGAAGGAAATGGCAAAACATTCCAGTATCTGCCAAGAAAACTGCAAATGGGGGTATCAGACATGACTGAAGCTACTGAACAACAAAAACATACCAATAAAGTCTATATGCTCTATAGTAGTAAGTGCCTGCTTAAAGATACCCATGTTACATATTTGTCATGAGGAAAACTACTCTACATCACATTTCTCAATATCGCTCTATGTTCTTCACTAGTCTGTTCTAACATTGTGTCAAAAAAAAGGACTCCATCCTCAGCCAGGAATTCTGTGGGCCACTTGGCAATTGACTGTAAGAGCATTATGTTTGTCTGAATCTCAGTTAAGTAACTACCACTACACTGCTCTGACAGTTTCTCAACAATAACAACAATGCAAATAATAACTGCTACTTATATAGTACATTAAAGTTTGATATGTTATCTCATTTGTTCTTTGCAAGGACACTGGCAAGGCAAGAACTACTGGCATTATTACCCTCATTTTACAAATGAGACTAAATAATTTGTCTCGAATCACATAGTGTGTATCAGAGGCAAGATTTGAACCCAGGTCTCATCTGACTCCAAATCTAGCCCTCTCTCCACATTGAGTGAAATGAAGAAGGAGCTATGCTTAATGAGAAAAACGTATACTTTGGGGAGGAGAGGGATTTTCTAGCTCAATATAAGTATGCAAATCTTTACAGAATGACTACTAGCGATTGCTACTATCACTCACCCAAATACTCCTGCAAAAAAGATGAAATTTGAATGCAAGTGAATACTTCTCCTATGAAACTATTGGACTTAGTTGACATTAGATCACATAGATGATAGAAAGGAAGAAAGAGAAAGAAGTACAAGAGAGGGAGATGGAGAGACAGACACAGAAACAGAGAGAAGAAAACAAGAGACAGTGGCGGCTTCTAGCCTAGATCCAGAGTGAGTGCATAGCTTGGTCAAATGAAGGTGTTGTTTTTTTGGATGGGAGGGACCAAGCTCTCTTTGTTGGCAGCACTGAAGGAGTCAGTAGATAAGAAATTGAAGTTTGGAGAGGGGATGATTTCAGAGGCAATCTGTCGGAGGAGGAAGGGAGGATGTAATATCAAGGTAGGAGTCCAGGGGTTTGCCTTGGTAAGGAGAAGAGCTAACATTTTATCATAGACTACATAAAAGAAGAGAGAATGGGAAATGATAACAAGGGGTTTTCACTTGAAAAGTAGGAGTGAAGTGGGAGTTCACAGGAATACCCTCTATTTCCTCAGTAAAATACGAGTCAAGGTCTTCTCCTGACAGGAAGGGGGGTAGGCATAGTATCTAAGACTTGAGGAGAGAAAAGAAAGTTTGAAACTGCCCTTGTAGGGGATAAAGTATGGAGTCAATTGCCAAAAAGTAAAAAAAATTACTTAGAGGCAAATGAGGGCTCAATTGAGATGAAATAACAAATTTGCAATGAATCCAGTCAATGCATATTCCAAACTTTTTCATGTTATGAATTGTATGTAGGAATGAGAAGTAGATTGTGGGAGTAGTTTAAATTTGGATTTGATATGCCATATCAAATATATGAGATATAAGATAAAGGAGAAAGGGATTATTCTTGAATAAGACTACAGTTTAGGGCGGCTAGGTGGCACAGTAAGTAAGACCACCGGCCCTGGAGTGGGGGGGACCCAGGATCAGTTCCAGCCTCAGATACTTATACCACCCCCCTCCCCCCCCCACACACACAAACTGGCTGTGTAACCATCGTCGGGTTACTTAATCACCCCTGCTTTAAAAAAAAAAAAAGACTACAATTTACATTTGAACTGGTTAACTAGAGGGTTAAGATTGAGAAGGAAAGAAAGAGCAGTCAAAGCAAGGGTGGTATTCTGGGAGATCCTGAGGGATGATGTAGAGAATGGAGGTTACCATGGGGACAAAGAAAGTTTGTAAGGAAGAAACACAGTAGGGGAAAAGATTTGGAAAAAAAGCAATTAGAGCAACATTCATGGACTTCTTTGTTGTTGTTCAGTCACGTCTGACTCTCCATGACCCCATTTGGGGTTTTCTTGGCAAAGGTACTGGAGTGGTTTGCCATTTCCACCTCCAGTTCATTTTACAGATGAGGAACTGAGGCAAACAGGGCTAAGTAACTTGCCCAGGGTCACATAGCTAGTACGCATCTGGATTTGAACTCAGGAAGAAGAGTCTTTCTGACTGTAGCCTTGGAGCTCTATTTACTGAACCACCTAACTGCCCAATGGTCCTCTTTGGTATACAACAACTTATTTTTCAGTAAATATTTCTTGAGCACCTACTATATGTAAGGTGTAGTGCTAGACCTGGTGGAGGGCACAAGAACGAATAAGATATGGTGCCTACTTGCTTGGAGCTTAGAAGAGGGAAGGAGAAAATCATTTAAATGATCTTTGAGGGGGGAAAAGTTTGAGAATCAGAAAGCTAGTAGATCAAATACAGAAATCACCAATTATGAGTTCCATCTTTGTCATTATTTCATGGTAGAGCTTGGGGAAAGCTGCTGTTTCAAGTTATGAAGGCTTTTAACATCTGTGGAAGCAACATATTAAACAACAATTTTTGCTTCTGATGTCCCCCACTTCCTGGCCAACACTGCTTCTGCTTTCATTCCAGCTTGGTGAATTATACCAGGGTGGTCCCTACAATTTCAAGTTTAATGCTGACTGCTTTTTCTACTCCAGTCTGTCCCTCTGCAGCATGATGCAGTAGGAGAAATAGCACTGGATTTAATCAGAAGATCAATGTTTGGATCTCGACTTTGCCTTTTCCTAGTTTAGTCACTCTGGACAAAGTCATAGAACTTAGAACTGCAGGTGAATTGAACCCACTCATCTTAAAGATGAAGAAACTCAGTCTCAGAGATGTGGCTTGCCCTAAGATTTCACAGGTAGTAAGTAACAGAGGAAGGGTTTGAACCCAAGTGCTTTTATTCCAAATCATCAAGTCAAAGCAAGTCAACAAGTCCATATTAAAAACCTATTGTTTGTGAATAGAGCCCAGCCCTGGAGTCAGGAGGACCTGAGTTCAAATCCGGCCTCAGACACTTAACACAAATACTAGCCGTGTGACCTTGGGCAAGTTACTTAAGCCCAATTGCCCTCCAAAAGGCAAAAAAAAAAAAGCCTATTGTGTGCCAAGAGCTGTTCTAAGCTCTGTGGATATAAAGAAAGACAAAAATAGCCACTGACCACGAGGAATTCTCCACCTGATGGAGGAGAGACAACATGCAGACAAGACACACACAGGGTAAATAGGAAATAGTCTCAGAGGAAGGCACTAAGATGTAAGAGGACTGGGAAAAGCTTTTTATTGAAAGTAGCATTTTAGCTAGGATTTGAAGGAAGTCAAACCAGGAGGCTGGGAAAAGGAGAGAGACAATTCTAGGCATCTGGGAAAACCAAATAAAATATTGTAATGGGAATGTAAATTTTTAAGATCTTCCCTGCCCCTAGGCTAAAGTGCACCTGGAGCCTGGGGTGGGAGGCTTGTTTTCAGTAGACATTCTCTGAGCCAGGAGCAGGCTACATAAACCCTCATTTGAGGCTTTGTTTTGGGGCTCACTTTGAGAAGTGTTCTGTGATTTGATCAGATGAGACTCTGGGAAGCCATTGTTGAGAGCCCCCCAGCTTTGAAAAACCCAGATGTTGATTTGGTATGGATGTAATCATTGGACAATTTGGAAACTGTCTACTTGATCTGTTTCTCTGTCTTGATAATTCTGTCTGTATACTCTGAAGTTTGGGGTACTGACCTTTTCCCCCTGAACTAGGTAAATGATATATGTTTGACTGATTAAAGTAAGCTTGTTAACCCATTTTGAGTTGCTTTCCTTTATCAAAGCAGGTCCAAGAACCTGTGTTGGTAGCCACCCTGGGGATGCTGGGGTGCTTGCTGCTACAAATATACCTGAGTTAGAAGTGTAGTATGTGAAAGCAACAAGAAGGGGACCAGTGTTACCAGATTGCAGATGTACATGGAGGAGAGACAGGAGTAAGAAAGACTAGAAAGTTGGAAAGGGGTCAGTTTCTAAAAAGGGCTTTAAAAGATAAACAGAGGATTTTATATTTGAGCCTAGAGGTAATAGGTAGCCACTGGAGGAAGAAAAAAGGAGGAAGGGAGGAAACAAGAATTTTTTAAGCACCTACCACATGCCAGACACTGTGCTAAGCATTTTACAAATATTATCTCATTTGAGGTGATAAAAGCCAGCACCAGGGCTTTTTCTTTAGTGCTCTTTCTGCTACACTAAGCTACTTGTCCTGTCTGAACCTACTCCACTACCTAACTCACAGAACTATGGTAAAGATCAAATGAATTGAAGTTCTTTGAAAGCACTTTCCAAACTGTGAAACATGGCATAAATCTCAGCTGTTTTAAAATTTTATTATTTCAAGCTGCATCCAGCCACATCATTTACTCTTTCCCCATGATTCAGTTGTGTGGAAGAACTAAGACAATGATGTCCCATTAAAAACAAAAACCTTTTTTTTAAACTGGTAACAAAGAAATGTAATGGGAATTTTGTCCCAAAATTTCAATTGTCTTTTTTGTTTATGTTAATTATGTATTGACTTCACAAGCCCTCTCCAAAAATAAATTAGTTAAGGTCACTTACTACAATTCTATTGAGATATAATAGTAAAGGCATACATGTGTCTTTAATATTAGGACTTTAAAACTTGTTTATTTCATCATATCCCAAGCTAGGAAAAATTCAGCTACAGATGATTGCACCTTAGCTAAATGTTTGGAAAACTCCAGACCAGAAGAAAGACTTGATTATCCTGTGCCTACTCTTTCCATCCAAGTTTTGATTTAGCCTTAGTTGTTAAGTTGTAAAGAGATAAAAGACAAACAACTAATTGGCAAAAAAAAAAAAAAGACCCTGTCATCTACTACATAAACACAGGGTAGCTAAAGGAAAATGCCATTGGTTTTTAATAATGAACAAATTCTTTTAAAAAAAAATGAACCTAATGGATCAAGCTCAATTGTATGACAAATCTATTACTTTCTATTCAAGTTCTAGTTATCTATTGGGGTCTCTCAGTGTATTAATTTTCAATTGTCTGTGAGTGAACTGTCTGCTTAACAGTTCATCCACAGAGGGTTGAGTCCTTGAAACTATGTAAGCAGATCTTGGTGCCCTAGCAGCATGACTACTGTCTTGTTGAATTCTAGTACCAAAATAACCTTGTGAGGATTATTGGGATTATTGGGAAATTGGGATGAAAGGAGACACTGGTAGAACATCTAATGGTTAACAAAAGGTTTTCTTGGTGTTGGTGGGGAAAGAAGATTCAGCAAGGATTCAGCATTGATTCAGTCAGGACTTCCCTGTCTCTGATTAGGACATAGTGCTGGTCAGAAATTCAAGGAAGGAATTGCAAATTCTCCTGTGCTGGCTTTTTGTATTTAGGAGAAGGGGGAGAGGGGTGGGCAGGTGGGGAAGGTAGAGAGGGGGTGGGTTCCTGTCCTTGACACATTTAGTGCCTTCTGCATGCTCTGGGTTCAGTGTTTCTGAAAATATGGCAACTCAAAAAGACAAGCTCAAGGGACAAAGTCCTTAACACAGGAACCCTTCTCTTTCTCCTAGTTCCTTTCTTCCTTTTATGTATTATCTTTCCCAATACAAGTTCTGTAAGGGTATGGATTCTTTTTTTGGGAGGGGGGAGTGAGGAAGAATTTTTATTTGTATTCCCAGAATTTAACACAATGCTGGCCCATAGTAAGACTTAATAAATATTCTTTTTCCTTCTTTCTTCCTCTCTTCCTTCCTCCTTTCCTTCCTCTCTTTCTCCTTTCTTTCCTTCCTTCCTCCCTCCTTCCCTCCCTCCCTTCCTTCCTTCCTTCCTTCCTTCCTCCATTCCTTCCTTCCTCCCTCCCTCCCTCCCTTCCTTCCTTCCTTCCTTCCTTCCT
>NW_027185616.1:24419407-24539628 GCF_028583685.1 Petaurus breviceps papuanus
CCTCCATTCCTTCCTCCCTCCCTCCCTCCCTTCCTTCCTTCCTTCCTTCCTTCCTTCCTTCCTTCCTTCCTTCCTTCCTTCCTCCCTTCCTTCCTCTATTCCTTCCTCCCTCTTTCCCTCCCTCTTTCCCTCCCTCCTTCCCTTCCTTCCTTTCTTCCTCCCTCTTTCCCTCCCTCCCTCCCTCCTTCCCTTCTTTCCTTCCTTCTTAAAGTAAGACAATTTAACCTTAGACTTTTTCCCCATTCTGTTTTTGGCCTTTGGTATTTCAAGTTCTTCTTTGTTTTTACTACAACCATGAACCTGAACAACTTCTGATTTGTCTGTCCCAGGAAGCCTTAGGTTTCTTCTATGGACTAATCTTTGCTGCCTTATGTAAAAGAGGATGTGTCCCTTTAAGAAAAAAGAAAGAAAGAAAGAAAGGATCTTATTCAATTCTTCAAAGCCTACTGATGGTTCTGATGTGACCACACTTATCAATGGAACATACTAAGGTTTTTATTTTGGCTTAATTAAACAGACAAAAAACACCCCCCCCAAAAAAACCCAAACTTCTCTCATAATTAAACTGATGGGGAATCGGTAGATCTGAGATCAGTGAGGTTTCTTGTCTGGGGGCTGAACATAGAAGACTTCAGGTCATGACTGGCCTTACACCAGTATGGCATGTGGAGCCAGTGGCATATTGCATACTGCCCAGGGCAACGACATCCCTCAGAGGAAAAGAGGCTGTGTTCTCAATGATGGATAGGGGGGTTTCGAAATGTAATCAGTATTAGATATCTTATTAATTAATCAGATCATATAATTGTTAGAATTGAATTTTTTTGAGTTGAAAGCAAAGATTTATTTGAACAATCTAAGAAGTGAGTATTTTTTCATTTTTAAATGCTTTATTAACTTCTGATTTACATCATTCATTTCCACCAGATTTTGAGTTACAAATTTTCTCCCCGTTTTTCCCCTACCCACTGACGCAAAATAGCAGTCCCACAGGATATCCCCTCCTCCAATCTGCTCTCTCCCATATCTTCTCCCATACCCCCTTCAACTTTTCTAGTAGGGCATGGTGGATCTCTATGCCTCAGTGCCTGTATATCTTATTTCCCAATTACATGTAAAATAGTATTAATAATAGTATATATATATACACATATATTTAAACATTTGATTTTAAAACCTTGAATTCCAGATTCATTCCCTTCCTCCCTTGTCACCCACCCTTACTGGGGAGATAAGCAATTCAGTATAGGTTGTATATGTGTAGATAATGCAAAACATTAACATAATAGATATATTGTAAAAGACTGACTATAGTTCCCTCCCTCCTATTCCACTTCCCACTTGTTCTATTCTCTACTTTGATCCCGTCCCTTTTCAAAAGTGGGTGCTTCCAACTTCCCTCCCCGCCAGCCTCTCATCCCCTTCCCCCCTACTCTCCTGTAGGGTGAGAAACCCTATTTACTGTGTAGGTCATTCCTTCCCTGAGCCAGATTCAATGAGAATAATGTTGACCCATTCCCTTTTGCCTTCCTATTCTTCCCCTCTATTGTAACCATTTTCCCTTGCCTCTTCTGTATGAGATAGTTTACCCCATTCTGTCTCTCCCCATCTCCTCTCATTATATTCCTCTCTCACCTCTTAATTTCACAATATTTTAAATATCATCCCTTCCTATTAAATTGGCCCTGTGCCCTCTATCTATGGATACCTGTAAATATATATACACACATTCGCATATGCATTCATATGCCTGTATACCCTCCGATAAAGACATATGTGTGTGTATGTATATTTATATTCCCTTCAACTATTTTCATACTGAAAAAAGTTTCATCAGTTACAATTATCAATTTTCCATGTAGGAATGTTAATAGTTCAGCTTTGATAAGTTCCTTATGATTCCTTTCCCTGTTTACCTTCTCATGCTTCTCTTGCTTCTTGTATCTGAATGTCAAATTTTCTATTCATCTCTGGTTTTTTCAGCAAGAATGCTTGAAAGTCCTCTATTCCACTGAATGACCATATTTCCCCCTGAAACATGATACTCAGTTTTGCTGGGTAGGTGATTCTTGGTTTTAATCCCAGCTCCTTTGCCCTCCAGAATATCATATTCCAAGCCCTTCGATCCCTCAGTGTAGAAGCTGCCAGATCCTGGGTTATCCTGATTGTGTTTTCACAATATTCAAATTGTTTTTTTCTGGCTGCTTGTAATAGTCTCTACTTGATCTGGGAATTTCAGAACCTGGCTATAATATTCCTATGAGTTTTCTTTTGGGGATCTTTTTCAGGAGGTGATCAGTGGATTCTTTCAACCTCTATTTTGCAATTTGGTTCTAAAACATCAGGGCAGTTTTCCTTGAGAATTTCTTGGAGGATGATTTCTAGGTTTTTTTCTTTGATCATGGCTTTCAGGTAGTCCAATAATTTTTAAATTATCTCTCCTGGATCTATTTTCCAGGTCAGTGGTTTTTCCCATGAGATATTTCACATTTCCTTCTATTCTTTCATTTGTTTGGATCTGTTTAAAAGCATCTTGATTTCTTAAAAAGTGATTAGCTTCCATTTGCTCCAATCTAATTCTGAAGCAATGATTCTCCTCAGTGAGCTTTTGAGATTCTTTTTCCATCTGACAAATTCAGCTTTTTAAGGCATTCTTCTCCTCATTGCCTTTTTTGAACCTCTTTTGCCATTTGAGTTAGTCTAATTTTTAAGGTGTTATTTTCCTCAGTCAAGCTGTTGACTTTCATTTTGTAATTTTCTTGCATCGTTCTCATTTCTCTTCCCAGTTTTTCCTCCAGTTCTCTTATCTGCTTCTTAAGGTCCTCTATGGCCTGTAACAAGCTTGTATTTTTTTTGGAATCTTTTGGTGCAGGAGTCACTGTCTTCCTCCTGTTTCATGCTTTGATCCTTTTTGTCCCCAAAATAGGAGTCTAATGTTGGATTCTTCTGTTTGCTTTGTTTCCTTTGCCTGGACATATCACCACTCAGTCACTTGACTCCTGGGCTTTTTGCCACAGTAGGACTCTGCTAGCAGACAGGGGAGCTTTGGTCCAGATGCTGGGGTTTTCTCAGCTGCCATAAGTATTAGTTGTGTGCCCTCTCTGAAGCCTCCACACTCTCTGGCAAGCTGGTCACACACCCCAGGACCTCTACCTTAGACCACAATCCAGATACAAGCAGGTTAAAGCAAGAGCGATAACCCCTCAGACTGGTGCTTGGTCCCCCTACACTCTGCAGGCCTGGAGCTGAAGCTGCCACATGGTGGCTGCTGTGCCACAGCCCTTAGAGGCTTTTCACCCTGGGGGGAAAGCTGACGCACTCCCAACTACTGGGTCCCAAAGTCCACAGTGCACTGACCTCTCACTTTGTCCTTAGCATCTATGTGTTAATAATTCTGGATCGCTACAGCTGCTGGTGATCTGGAGTCCCTCCAGCCTGCAGTCAGCTCCCAGAGTGCTGGCTGGCTGATTCCTGCTGGCCTGCTGGGCTGTCCTCAGTGGGAGGTTAGCTTCTCTGTGTCATTTTGTGGGTTCTGCCGCTCCAAAGTTTGTTCAGAGTCCCCTTTTACATGGATTGGAGGTGGTGGGAGCCAGAGCTGCACTGAGTTCCTGTTTCTTAGAATTGAATTTTTTGATTAAAGAATTACACAGAAATGAAAATGCCCTCTCACTGCTTGGTATTATCTAAAAAAATGTTCTTCATAAGTCCTCTCTCCTGTGGAGCAGTCACAAACCTTTAGAAGGCAGGTCTATTAAGGTTTACAAAATGTTGGAGGGGGAATCTATTTTATTCCTACTCTGCCCAGGAATAGAGTGGTTCTCTGTACTGCCATTACATTTCTGCTCCCTGAAGGTCATGGAGTAAGCCTCTATGTGTTTAGGGAATACACTAATGAATTGGAGTGACAGGTTCTAATTCTGTACTAATTCCCATGTGTGTAAGTTTCTGAGAATAGCCACTAATTAGATTAAATTTAATTCCATTCAATTCCATTCAATTTATTTCAATAAGGATTTAAGTACCCATTTTATGCAAGGCATTGGGGGCAGATACTGGGGAGACCTAAACAGAAATGAAACAGACCCTTCCCTCAAAGAGTTTATATTCAATTGATGGGAAATGATGCACACAGGTAAGTGCAAAAGACATTCAAAATAAATGCAAGGTCATTTTGAGGGATGTGGGGAGGGGAGATAAGAAGAAAGCAGTGAAATGGTCCTGGAGCTGAGCTTCGAGAAGTAAAGATTTAGTGTTCTGATCCTGGGAAACAGACTGTAGAAAGGCACAGTTGGGAGAATGAAGAGCAAATAGGTAACAGGTTTGGCAGAACTGAGCGTGTGCCACAAAATATAAAATCAATTTGAAAAGACAGAGAGGAGGCAGATGGTGAAGGATTCTGAGTATCAGACAGAAGAGTTTGATTTTATTCTAGAGACAATAGGGAGCAACCAAAGCTTCATGAGTAGGGTAGTGGCATGGTCTGACCTACGCTGCAGAAACTACTTGGAGTATGGACTAGAAAAGGAGAAGACTGGAGGGAACAAGACTGTGGCAGAAGGCCATGTCTATACCAGCCTGATAAGAGTGAATTAAGGTATGAATTAAAGTCATTTCCATATAAGAGGAGACAAGGGAATGGATTCAGCCCTTGGGTCAAGTATGGACTCAATTCCACATAGAGTCTAAGGAAGGAGCATTCAGTTTAATTCAGCAAAGAAGAAATTGGAAAAAACAAAGACAAAACCAGAGAAGAACCACCCTACACGGAGCATAGTTCCTAAGATCATTGTTTTAGAGCTGTAATTTGGTCCAACACATAGAGTTTATAGGAAACGACACTGAGACCCAGAGCATTTTAACCACTTGTCAAAGGGCACGAAAGTAGGATGTAAATAGCAGAAAAGGAATTTGAATTTGGGTCTTGGGACTCCAACTTAAATGGTCTTTCCACTGTACCAAATCCAGTGTTAGGTGAGGCTTATTATAATTTCTTTTTATTTCAGTTTTAGGGAGGTTGAAATAAGTGCATGACATATAACATTTATAAAACTTCTTCCCCTCCATTTCAATTTTTGGTTCTTACACTTGCAGTCTGAGCTAAGCAGCATTTGAGGGGAGGAAAAAGCAAAGAGATTTAAACAATAAAAAAATGACTCGATCTCCCATTTGTCCAAAGTGAACAGCTGTGAGCTTTGTGCTTTTAGTCATCACATGGCACATATGTTCTTGGTGGATCTTGTAGCTGCCCTTCGAACAAACACATCTTTGTCATGCTAGAAAAACCACCTACTCTCACTCTGCTAGAATGAGGTGATCACATGCTTATGACTGAGAAACTGAAACTGTTTAGTATAATTCATGGATAGTGAAATATAGATCGTCCTTGTACTAATTTCATGGGACTTAATGAACAGGGATTGCATTGTTTTTAAAAGGCTTCAGAACACCAAAGTGATGTAGATAAAATACTATTCTGGGAAAGTTTATCTGAAAAACTCAAAGAAACATGGGAAAACTTTATTTTGAACTGATTCAGAATGAGGTCAACAGAACTAGGAAAATGATATACATGACTACAATAATCTAACTGAAGAGAAAAATAAAACTAAGCTAAACATTGTATAATTATTGCAGCCATAAACGAGATTTTAAAAGGGTCAAAACCTTGTTAAACATTTTAGGAGATATTAAGAAATTCTTCCATAAAAGCTAATGGAATTTGTGAGCAGAGAGTTCTTGGCATGTCCCTGGTGGTCCTTTAAAAAACAAGACCCTCTCTCTAAGGAAGCATTCATAGGAGATAGCTCTGCAGAGAATGAGTTCCAATCAGACAAAAAGAGAGCTCACTCTGGCCTTTGGCCTTTGAGCTGCAGAGTGGAACGGGCTCAAGAAGACTAGGTAAGGGGCAGCTAGTTGGCACAGTGAATAAAGCACTGGCCCTGGAGTCAGAAGTACCTGAGTTCAAATCCGGCCTCAGACACTTGATCACACTTACTAGCTGTGTGACTTTGGGCAAGTCACTTAACCCCAACTGCCTTTCCCCCCTCCAAAAAAAAAAAAAAGACTAGGCGAGTGACCTCCCCAACACAGAAGCTGTTTCCAGGTAGTAATATGAGGATACTATGAGAACAGAAGGGCCATCAGGCCCTAAGGTGCTGGAGGTATGAGCTGCTTGGACCACATGTTCCCTTTCTCTGGGCCTCTTTATTAATGCACTCTTTGGTTTCATCTGTTTTTCTCACTGATGCTGTGGATATTTGTAGCAGAGTGTGTTCCTAATTCATGGTGGGGGAGTGGGGGTGAGGGAGAAATGGTTGTTACTATTGTTCTTAGGCCATTTTAGTAAATGCCTTTCCTATAAGCTAATTGTATCAGCTGGTCAACTATTAAAAATAAACCCTCTGGTGATTACTAGGTACTTTGAATCTGAGGTATAATGTACAAGTTTAAACTGTGGGAAACACCCCAGAGGGGATGCTATGTTATAATGACCAATATTGGTCACAGAGAAAAAATGAGGCAATGAGCCACTTTCCTTTTGATAGACAATAGGTATAGACTATTGTGTATTTGTTGTTCAGTCATTTCAGTAGTGTCGGACTCTTCTTCATGACACCATGTTGTATATGTGTGTGTGTGTGTATATTTATTTATATATATACAGGTATTCAAAGGTGGTCCCTATGTTGGTTAGTTTTGCTTAAGTGTCTTTCTTTGTTATGACAGGAAATGATAATGAAACTAGATTCATCCAGGAGTGGGAAACCTGTGGCCTCAAGGCCACATGTGGCCTTCTAGATCCTTGGGTACAGCCTTTTGATTGAGTCCAAGTTTTACAGAACAAATCCTTATATTAAGGTAATTTGTTCTGTTAAGTTTGGATTCAGCCAAAGAGCTGCACTTGAGGACCTAGAAAGCCACATGTGGCTTTGAGGCCGCAGGTTCCCCAACCCTGCTTAGACCTTGCTTGATGGGCCATTTTGGTCTAGGTTCCCTTTCTCCCAGCTCTCTTAAGGGAAGGAACACAAGCCATTGTTAGTGCTACTCATTTAGCTGGGGTGGGGAATAGTTTTAATTTTCCTCATATGGGGCAAAAATCAATGAATTAATGAACAAGTTTATCAAGTAACTAGCATGTGATAGATTTTTATATTAGGTGATGGGGTTACAAAGAAAAAGTGGCAAAAGTGAGACAGCCCCTGACTGCAAGGAGTTGCCATTCTATCAGGGAGACAACATAAACAAAATAGGAATGTCCATAGGGCAGGGTAGCTGGTTTTGAGGAAATTATGATGAATTCTGTGTGCGACCTTTTGAGTTTGAGAGAACAGTGGAACACCAAAGTAGAAAATCTTCCAAGTAGTTGGATATGTGGGCTTGAATAGCATCTGAATAGTAATGAATGTCAAAGCCATGAGAATGAGTAAGATCTTGAGTAAGAAGATAACAAGAAGAGAAATAGGGCCAAGAACTAAACTTTTGGATCATACGTGAGCAAAATGGCAAAGATAGAAAATGGTAGTCCTTTGTTCACGCGGATGTAGCCTAAGGAACGGTAGTGAGAAGGGGTGGAATACATATGATATATACACTGATAAGGATGATGCGAGGTAGAATTAGGGTAAATAATAGATGCACACGAAGTATTTTAAGAAAATTTGAGGGAGGCAGGAAAGATCATTTCCATCTAGTAAGGCAGGAGAAGAGGAGATTCAGAGATTCATGGAGGTTTTCATCTAAGTTCTTTGAGAGCAGGGATTGTTTCATTTTTGTCTGTGTGCTTAGTGCAAAGTATGATGCTGGGCATGTGGTAAGTATATAATAAATACTTGTTGCTTTATTGATTGGGTACTGAGGAAAAATAAAGACTTCAGTAGTCAAAGATGAGGAGGAACTATAGTCTACACAAAGAAAGGAGAATACTGAAGAAGGTCAGGGGTGATTCAGGAGAGAATAATGGTTAATTGAAGGACTTTTTTTTTCTTTTCTTTTTAAATATAATAAGGGAAGGGCTGATGTTGAGAAGGTACAGGAGAAAGGATGAATTTAAAGATCTATTATATTGTAGAAATTTGTATACTTTTTTCATCTGTCCTACTATATTTGAAGTTCCTTAAAGGCATAGATTATTTTTATTTGTTTTTATGAGTCTTTTGGTACTTAGCATAGTACCTTGCATTGTGTCAAGCATCTGTGAATTTTTTTTTTAATGTGGGAACTCCCTCCAGCAACTGAGATTGGAACTTGTCTATAATTTATAATCTTAGAGAGCTGCCTAATGCTCAGCAAAGTTAAGTGACTTGCGTAGGGTCATCACAACTCTTAAGTGTCAGAGGAAGCTTTTGAACAGAATTTCCTAAGTCTAATGCTCCCCTGGGCAAGTGATAATCTCCCTTGGCATCAATTTTCTCATCTATAAAATGAAGTGGTTGGACTCAATGACCTCTACAATCCCTTCCAGACCCAAATCTAGGGGGGTGGAGTCAAGATGGCAGAGTAAAAAAAAGATCTTTACCCAACCCTAAATCTATGATCCTTGGATTCTCCACAATGTTGCCTCTAGGTAATTAATAAATATTTGTTGAATGAATTAACTCAGAATTTGAACGTGGTAATACCCTAGTTGTACCCTGGCAAACCGTCTGGGCAGACAGACCATACTAGGTTGAAGGTAATGATAGGCCTCAAACTTGTTGGTGAGTTAGGGGGATGTCTGCCCCAAGTGTGTGAAGACTTCACCTGGCAGAATGGGCATATGAGAACAATTTATTCCAGCCGCCAAGAAGGTAGCTGAAATAGGTTCTGTTGAGAGGTTGAAGCTTGATCAAACATCTAAGATGCCAGGGTGAACCACTGCATCTCTGGACATCATCACTCACCTTGACTTTAAATCTTCAATGACTCAGGAAGAGAGTGAAGCTGATGACTTTTTGCAACTGTGCCTCAGTTTAATCAAATTCACATTACTATGGTAATTTGTCCTCTTCAAAAATGAAGGATGAACAACAGGTGAGCTTTCAAAGCACCTTATCACTTGTGGATCCACAAAATCCCTTCAAGACCCACCACTTTTTATTTCCTTGAACTTTGTCTAATCTGACCCCAGTTATTTCTAACTGGGTATTTCTCACTTGTTCCTTTCTCTGCATTGTTACGGACATACCTCTTATTGAAAGACCATTTCTGGGATTTACTAAGCATTCCCATTTTTCTCCTTTGTTAGTACCCTTTCAGCTGAATTTTTCCTAGGCAAGAATTGGACCAGAATGACTCATCAACCTTTTTCATTGTAGGTAGCTAACTGTAGTTGGAACTTTTGCAATTTATACTGTAACACCAGTGAATGGAACAAGAACCATTTTTAAAAAAAAATGGTCAATCTAGGTAGGCATACTTATCTATTTGTTGGAGCAATGTGGGATGCCAGTGACTTAGGGCATGATTCTGCCTTTGGTTTGCCATCATTTTAAAGATGTGACCTATATTTACTTTTGAAGTATTCTGCTGGACTTCTCAAACTTTTCCTAAAATGCTCTGAGAACGACCACAGTATCAAAAAGTCTTGGTTTATGATCCACAGAAGTAAACGTTGAGGACCTATATTGTCTTCACATCTGAAAGCATATGCCATCTGGAAGCCTATCTATCAATGTCCATTTCTTTTATTTTATTTCAGCATAATTCTTCCTTGTTTGTTCTTCCTAGCTACCCAAAGTACCTAACTTGTTCCAACACATGACCTTTATTTCACTACAATTTAAAGCAAATCATAATATTGTAATAGTAATAACAGTACCTGCCATTTATTTAGTGTTTTAAAGTTAGCAAAATGCTTGACATCCATTAGTTCATTTTATTTGATTGTGTTGTCCCAACACCTTGTGTAATAGACACTGTGAGTATTATTAAACATACACTCAGAGGTTAAATTACTTGTCCATATTTGTATAGCCAAAAGATGTTGGAGTCAAGATTCTTACCCAGTTCTTATCTGACTTCAATTTCTCTTGCTTTTTCCAAGTTAATCATATGAATGATATTAGTGTCCATTTGTAGTCTGGTTAATTGTGCTTATTTAAATTATTTTTTGTGTGGTGGGGGTGGAGGGTGGGGTCTAGGAATAAACATATTGAGTTACCTGAGTTCTTTTGTGTCTTAATTTAAAATGCTTTCATTTAATAAATTTTACTCTTAAAAATCTAAACTGAAATACATTAAGTAGCCACTGATTCATGGTCTTGTTCTAGAAAGCACCTTAGAGATTATTTTGTTTTAAACCAGTGGTTTTTGTTGTTGTGGTGGTGTGCTTCTATTACTCAGACTGGAAGTTCAGTGATTACTCACAAGCCTGTTCCCAACACTAATCAGCACGGGACTTTTGACCTGCTTTATTTTTGGCCTGGTCTGGTTCATTCCTCCTTGGACAGTCTGACCAAGTTCCGTCCCCTCCCTACCTCTGCTCAACATATTATGCTCCACTTACTGGGACACCGAATCAGCTTAATGCTCTGCCATTCAGAAGTCCTGAGCTCAAGCAATCCACCAGCCTTAGTCTCCCCAACAGCAGGGATTCCAAGCATATACTACCACACCTGAACCACTCTTTTTAAAAGATGAGGGACCTGGATTTGCCTTCCTGTCTGAGTACATTGGAATGTTGACAGTAACAAGGATAAAAACACTGGCTAGATTCAGTTGCAACATAAGCAAGAACTGCCGAGGAACGCTCTTCCAATTTCTGGCAGGTCAGATTGCCTCTGATCTCTAGTTCAGCTTCTAGCTGGTTTCAGTGCCAGTTTCTACAAATGCTTCTTAAATGATCCAAGAGGAGTCATAAATTGATTTCACAACTTCTCTTTTCCAAATTTCTTATCTATGTTGTAAAAGTGAGGCCAGTCTTTCCACTTCTGTGGAATAGTTGGATGAGGTTTTTAATGCTTAAGAAAATAAAAATGCATTTCAGGAAGCCAGGTATTGATAAATAGCTACTCAGGGACACAGAGGTTAGCCAATAGTGTTGACAAATAACCAGTTACAGGGACTAAGTTCAGCCCACTAGTGTGTCCTATGAAATCAGGTGTGAGTCACCTGTTCTATTTAGTACCTCTGTTTACAGTACTTGAATCTTCTTCTATAGCAATGTTGTTGGTAAATATCTTACTGTTACTTATGAGCATGAGAGAACAAAGAATCTTTTCTACCTGATCTTGGTTGACAAAAGTTTGGGGCATCATGAATATCGAAGGATTATTTTGGAAGGTCATATGCAATTATTAAAATTTCATTGTATGATCTGTGTGATGTGTGATGATTCATGTTTGAAGAGGGTGTGTTTTTCTTTTTGAAAGAGCTGGCAGCCTTCCCACCCTCTCAGAAATGGGAAATTTCTTGAGCTAGTTTGGACATAAAAGCTATGTTTTTGCTTACCACAGAGCTGGATATTTGGCCAGACAGTACTGCCAATTATCTGTGAATATTCCTATTCATGCAAGTCTTGGTGAAAAAAAAAAACTTTAATTTTTTTTAGCCTCTTTTGCATTTGATCTTTCAGGACAATTCTATATTAATGTTTCTCTGAAGTAAAGGAAGTTTTTTTTTCTTCCCTTAAAATGATATAGTGATTACCATACTGGTATACTGAGGATGGCTGCTAGCACAGGTTCTTAGATCTGCTTTTCCTGTTTAAGGGGTCGACAATCTTTTTTTTTTTTTTGGAGGGGGGAAGGCAGGGCAATTGGGGTTAAGTGACTTGCCCAAGGTCACACAGCTAATAACAGTTTTAAGTGTCTGAGGTCAGATTTGAACTCAGGTCTTCCTGACTTCAGGGCAAGTGCTCTAGTCACAGTGCCACCTAGCTACCCCTACAATCTTTTTAAATTACATTCACTAGTTCAGGGGAAAAGTCAGTACCCTGAACTTCAGGGAAAATACAAGCAGAGAAATAAAGACCAACAGACAGGGTTCTGACTGCCTGAATCAAAGCAATATTGCTATACACTTTACATATATCCATGGATCGAGAAAGCCTTTACATCTGAGCAGTTGGGAAACTCTGAACATAAGGCACTCAGAATCTAAATCAGGGAATCACAAAATCTTTCTCATAAGTAAGACCCCAAAGCAAAATACCATCTCAGAGTATATATACACTTCTCAGTGCCAGAAGGCTTCACAACCCTTGTGACTCAGTGCCTAATTAGAAATTAGCAAAAGGTGTAAAAACCTTCCTACAAGAAAGCCTCCCCTAAGCAAACTTCCTTTAATAGGCTCTGAGAGGCCTATTAATGGACAGGGTCAAAGGATATGACATTATTTATAACCCTTTGGGCATAGTTCCAGATTGCTCTCCAGAATGGTTGGATCAGTTCACAACTCCATCAGCAATGTATTAGTGTTCCGATTTTTCCACATTCTCTCCAGCATTTATCATTTTCCTGTTTTGTCATTGTAGCCAATCTGATTGGTGAGATGTGGTACCTCAGAATTGTTTTGATTTGCATTTCTCTATTCAATAGTGATTTAGAGCATTTTTTCATATGCTTATAGATATCTTTAATTTCTTCCTCTGAAAACTGCCTGTTCATATCATTTGACCATTTATCAATTGGAGAATGACTTGTATTCTTCTAGATTTGACTCAGTTCTCTGTATATTTTAGAAATGAGGCCATTATAAGAGACATAGGTTGTAAAAATTCTTTCCCAATTTCCCACCGCCCTCTTAATCTTGGTTACCTTGGCTTTGTTTGTACAGAAGATTTTCAATTTCATGTAATCAAAGTTATCCGTTTTGCATTTTATAATGCTCTCTAATTCTTATTTCATCATGAAATCTTCCCTTCTCCCTAAATCTGACAGATAAACTATTCCTTACTTTCCCAGATTGCTTACAGTATCATCTTTATACCTAGATCATGCACCCATTTAGACTTAATTTTGGTATACAGTGTTAGATAATGGCCTATGCCCAGTTTCTGCCTCACTATATTCTAGTTTTCCCAGCAGATTTTGTCAAATAGTGAGTTCTTATCCCCAAAATGGGGGTCTTTGGGTTTATCACAGAGTAGATTATTATAGTCATTGACTACTGAGTCTCATGTACCCAATCTATTCCATTGATCCACTGCTCTGTTCCTCAGCCAGTACCAAGTAGTTTTGATGACTGCTGCTTTATAATACAGATTAAAATCTGGTATAACTAGTCCACCTTCCCTAGCATTTCTTTTCATTAATACCCTTGATATTCTGGACCTTTTGTTCTTCCAAATGAATTTTGTTACTATTTTTTCTAGGTCTATAAAGTAATTTTTTGGTAAATTGATTGGTATGGTACAAAATATGTAATTTAATTTAGGTAAAATTGTCATTTTTATTATATTAGCTCAACCCAGCCATGAGCAATTGATGTTTTTCCAATTAGTTAGATCTGACTTTATTTGTGTGAAAATGTTTTGTAGTTGTGATCATATAGGTCCTGGGTTTATTTTGGCAGGTAGATTCCCAAATATTTTATAATGTGTACAGTAACTTTAAATGGGATCTCTCTTTCTATCTTTTGCTGTTGGATTTCATTAACAAATATACAGGAATGCTGAGGATTTATGTGGGTTTATTTTATATCCTGCAACTTTGCCAAATTTATTTATTGTCTCATGTAGTTTTTTACTCGATTCTTTAGGATTCTCTAAGTATGTCACCATATCATTTGCAAGGAGCGATGGCTTTGTTTCTTCTTTGCCTAATTTGATTCCTTTGATTTCTTTTTCTTCTCTAATTGCTACTGCTAACATTTCTAGTACCAGATTGAATAAGAGGGGTGATAGTGGACTCCTTTGTTTCACCTCTGATCTTATTGGGAATACATCTAGCTTATTCTTATTACATATAATACTTGCTAATGGCCTTAAATAGATGCTACTTATTATTTTAAGGAAGGCTCTATTTATTCCTATACTTTCTAGCATTTTTAATAGGAATGGATGTTGTACTTTGTCAAAAGCCTTTTCTGCATCTATTGAGATGATCATGTGGTTTCTGCTAGTTTTATTGTTGATATGATCAATTATACTGATGGTTTTCCTAATATTAAACCATCCTTGCATTCCTGGAATAAATCCTACCTGGTTGAAGTGTATTATTCTTGTGATAAGTTGCTGCAGTCTTTTTGCTAATATTTTATTTAAGATTTTTGCATCTATATTGATGAGGGAGATTGGTCTATCATTTTCTTTTTCTGTTTTATCTCTTCCTGATTTAGGTATCAGTACCATGTTGGTGTCATAAAAAGAATTTGGTAGGACTCCTTCTTCACTAATTTTCCCAGATAGTTTGTAGAGTATTGGAATCAACTGTTCTTTAAATGTTTGATAGAATTCGCTAGTAAATCCATCTGGCCCTGGAGATTTTTTCCTAGGGAGTTGACTGATGGCTTGTTCAATTTCTTTTTCTGAGATGAGGCTATTTAAGCAATTTAATTCCCCTTCATTTAATCTGGGCAGCTTATATTTTTGTAAATATTCATCCATTTCACTAAGATTGTCAAATTTATGTGCATATACTTTGGCAAAATAATTCCTAATTATTGTTTTAATTTCCTCTTCATTGCAGGGAGATTCACCCTTTTCGTTTTTGATACTCACAATTTAGTTTTCTTCTTTCTTTTTATCATATTGGCTAAGGGTCTATCAATTTTATTGTTTTTTTTTTCATAAAAGCAGCTCTTAGTTTTACTTATTAATTCAATAGTTTTCTTAATTTCAATTTTATTAATCTCTCCTTTGTTTTTCATTATTTCTAATTTAGTATTTAATTGAGGATTTTCAATTTGTTCTTTTTCTAGCTTTCTCAATTTCATGCTCAATTCATTGACCTCCCTTTTCTCTAATGTATTCATGTATGCCCTCAGGGATATAAAACTTCCCCTAAGAGCAGCCTTTGCTGCATCCCACAAATTTTGGCATGTTGTCTCATTATTGTCATTCTCTTGAATGAAGTTACTGATTGTTTCTATGATTTCTTGTTTGACCCACTCATTCTTTAGGATTAAATTGTTTAGTTTCCAATTAGTTTTTAGTCTGTCTTTCCATGGCCCTTTATTGCATATGACTTTTATTGCATCATAATCTGAGAATGATGCATTTAATATTTCTGCCTTTCTGCACTGAATTGTGAGGTTTTTATGTCCTAGTACATGGCCAATTTTTGTGTATGTGCCATGTTTCACTGAGAAAAAGGTATATTCCTTTTTATCCATATTCAGTTTTCTCCAGAGATCTATCATACCTATCCTCTCTAAATTTCTACTCACCTCCTTAACTTCTTTCTTGTTTCTTTTGAGGTTGGATTTATCAAGTTCAGAGAGGGGGTAGATTAAAGTCCCCCACTAGTATAGTTTTGCTATCTATTTCTTCCTCTAATTCCCTTACCTTCTCCTCTAGGAATTTGGATGCTATACCACTTGGTGCATATATGTTAAGTAATGATATTGCTTCATTCTCCATGGTGCCTTTTAGCAGGATATAGTTTCCTTCCTTATCTCTTTTATTTAGATAAATTTTTGCTTTTGGTTTATCTGAGATAAGGATTGCTACCCCTTCTTTTTTACTTTAGCTGAGGCATGATATATTTTACTCCAGCCTTTTACATTTACCCTGTGTGTATCCCTCTGTTTCAGATGTGTTTCTTGTAAACAGCATATTGTAGGATTATGGTTTTTAATCCATTCTGCTATCTGCCTCTGTTTTATGGGAGAGCTCATCCCATTCATGTTCACAGTTATGATTTCTGTCTCTTTCCCTCCATCCTATTCTCTCCCTTGTTTATGCTTTTATTTTTCTCCCCTTCTCCTTTTCCCTCCTGAAGGGTTTTCCTTTTGACCACTGCCTCCCTCAGTATTCCCTTCTTATCATCCCTCCTCCCTTTCCTCCCCTTCCCCGTTGCTTCTTTCCTCCCTTCTAACCACCCCCACCCTTTTCTTAGCCCTTTCCCCTTCCTACTGCCTGTAGGATATTTTTATACTTAATGTAGTATGTTATTTCTTTTTTGCTCCAAGAGTGACAGGAACAGACCTCATGTGAAGCTCCTCTCTCTCCCCTCTTTCCCTCTATTATGATATGTTTTGTGTCTCTTCTCAATAGAGTCCTATGCTTAACTAGTTGTGTTTTTCCCTCCTTCCACCAGAACCAATAAGGGAAAAGCTCATATAATACTCATCTCCCTCCCTTCTTTCCCTCTATTATATTATTTTTATGCCTCTTTGTGTGGCATAATTTACTCTTTTCCGCTCCGTTCTTTCCTCTTCTTCCATTGCAGTCCCTTTGTAGCCCTTACTAAGGTTTTTCTTATTGACATTTTGTGTAATTTATACCTATACCTCTACTTGTCTATAAACAGTTTGCTCTTATTAAATAACAGAGTGTGTGTTTGTGTTTTCTTTGTTTACCTTTCTATGTCTCTCTTGCATCTTGTAACTGGAGGTTGAATTTTCCATAGAGCCCTGGTTTTTTCATCAGGAAGGTCTGGGAATCCATTATATAGTTGAATGACCATGTCCTTGCCTGGAAGAATATGTTCAGTTTCACTGGGTAGGTGATCCTTGGTTGTAACCCGAGCTCTTTTGTCTTTCAAAAAAATTGTATTCCACTTCCTCTGATCTTTCAGTGTAGAGGCTGCCAGATCTTGTGCAATCCTCACTGTGGACCCTTGATATTTGAATTGCTTCTTTCTGGCTCCTTGTAGTATTTTGTCCTTTACCTGGTACTTCTGGAGTTTGGCCACAACATTTCACAGACTTTTCAATTTGGTATCTCTTTCAGGAGGTAATCCATGGATTCTCTCGATTTCTATTTTACCCTCTGGTTCTGGTATGTTAGGGCAGTTTTCCTTGATGAGCTCTTGGAAGATGTCGTCCATGCTCATTTTTTCATCATGATTTTCTGGTAGGCCTCTGATTCTCAGATTATCTCTCCTGGATCTGTTTTCAGGTCAGTTATTTTTCCATTGAGATACTCTACCTCTTTTTCTAATTTTTCATTCTTGATGTTTTGTTTGACTAATTCTTGGTTCCTCATAGAGTTATTCACTTCAATTTGGTTGATTCTGGTTTTTAGTGAATTATTTTCCTTGGTTAGTTTTGGAGCTGCTTTTCCACATCACACATTTTTCTTTTTAAGGAGCTGTTTTCTTCATTGTAATGTTTTTCTAATTTTGCAATTTTAATTTTAAAAGATTTATTCATTTTATCTTCTATCTCTCTCATTTGGTTTTCAAAGTTCCTTTTGAGCTCATTTAAGAATGCTTTCTGTGCTTGACACCAGTTCCCTGTTGAGGCTTTAGCTGTGGGTGTGGAGTCAACACTGTCTCCCTCTGAATTTGTTTCCTCCCTCTCACTATAGTAGGACTCCAGAGTCTTTGTCTTTGTAGTCTGCTTTCTACCCATTTTGAGGCAGGGCCCTAGACATTCCCTTCCTGTAGGGTTCCCAAGCTTTTACTGTTTAAGGTTTTGCCCTGGGGCAATAATTAATATGTTAACTTAATCAGAGGAGGGGATTGTGGTCATTCTGCCATCCTGGTCCCTGGAGGTCCAGATAGGGGCTTTTAAATTTCTGGGCTGTGGATTGGTAGTCCCAGGAGTAGCTGCTGCCCCTGCCAGGGGCCCTGCATTTGATTCTTACCCTGCTCCATCCAGTCTCAGCCCTGGAGTGATAGGCCATGCAGTGGCCCTTGTGGTTGTCTGGGCCTCTGCGCACCATAGCATCCAGACCTCTGCTTTCATTCCACTTTTTAAATCTATTTCCCAGTTGAGGAGCATCTATTTTGTTTCTCATTCTTTACTACCACAAAAGTGCTAGCTATTGTTGTTGCTGCTAATGGTTGAAGTGATAATAATAGTCCTCATAGGAAAATGGAATAAATAATCAAGCATAGACTATAGCTTTGAAGATATGTGTGAAGGTTCATCTCTTTTATTTGAAATTGCCAAGCCATGACAATGACTTTAAGACTCTTCTTCTCACTGAACTGCTGTGCTGCTTTTGTGGTACTCAGACATCCTACTGGAAGGTTACACATTGTTATGCTGAAGGCAGAATCCAGCATTTGCTTTTGAACTATGCCAGGAAGGACTAGTGAAAATTCCATTATGTTTTCTAAAATGTGCACAAGGAAATAAATAAACCTGCATGGCTGGTACTACAGGTTTCAGGACTTACTTTTCTGTAGAAAGCAAACAGCAACTAAGAATAATGAGGGTCTTTCTGGGCTAGTTCCAACACAACTTTTTATGGTGTTAAGGAAAGGGAGTTTTCTAGCAGTTGAATTCTGGATGTTTTTGTTAGCTTCTCTATTCCCTTAGACCTCACCTAAAACTAGTCTTCACTACAGATTGCCACAAAACAAATTCATTTCTCATGGTTTTTATCAGTCAGCCTGTTTGGTGTAATCTATCAGTTAACTAATGTAATAATTAGAATTGCACATTTGGATGGGTAGCCACAAAGTATACTGTCTTACCTGGTCTCACTTTGGCTTAAAAAGCAACATGGTGCATTTGAAAGAACACTAGACTTGGAATTAGGAGACAGTTTTAAATCCTGCCTTGGACACTTACTAGCTGTGTGACCATTGGAAAATCCCTCTAAATTTCTATTTCCTCATCTGTAAAATGGGGACAAAATGAAGCTATATATGTAAAATGCCTTACACATCTTAGAGCAAAAATGTCAAACTCAGAATCTGAGCTAGTGACAGCTGCAAGACTTCTGTGGGGCCAAACCAGATGAAAATGAAATTGGGGAATATTTAACAAAATAAATGAAAATTCAGTTCAAAATAGACAATGATAATTTGTGCTTTTCTAAGTCAACAAATGATCACATGGATTCCTTTCTATTTGAGTTTGATACTACTGCCTTAAAAATTAAAGAAATATTAAATATCGTTATGTTTTTATTCATACATTGGTTTTTACAATATTTATTTATTACGTATATATTATATACACACACACACACACACACGTATCACCAGATTGAATGTGAGTTCTGTGAGGACAGTCAGTTGACAAACATTTGTTAAGTACTTACTATATGCCAGGCTTTATGCTAAGTGCTAAGGATACAAAGAAGACAAAAAAAACCCCAAATTCAGGCCATTCTCTCAAGGACATCACCAACAAGAACTGTTCCTTTTTTGTGTTTGTGCCTAACACATGTTATCCTCTTAATAAAGAGAAACAGGCTGGCATGGTGGCAGGAGAGCTGGAAATGAAGTCAGGAAGGTGCGGATTCAAATCCCATCTCTAATCTGCTTTGTAATATAAGGTACAGCCTCTCAGTGCTCTGTCAGTGGTGTCAAGTGCAAACAGAAGTGGGAACCACTAAACCTTGTATGAGGATCCCTATGGAGGCATATTGACTCGGAAAACCACATGTTTTCATTTATTTACATTGTTTATGTTCTATCCTATTTTTGTTTATTTTATTAAATATTTCCCAATTACATTTTAAGCTGATTTGGAGACATTGGAGAGTATTATGGGCCAAGTATTTGAGCTGTATGTTTGATACCTCTGCTCTAAGTAACTCTCTTAAGTTGCAGAAAAGGTTCTGACTTGCATTGGTAGATGTGGTTTCATCATTTGGGAGTTTACTGTAGTAGAGAAATCATAGGCCAAGTCCCTAAACTTAGTGTAATTAAACTCAAAGACCAAATTTTGTGTATTTTTTTATAGAGACCATAAAAGTTCAACTCCCTTATTTTATAGATGAGGAAACCTGGGCACAGAAAAGCTAAGTTTCTTGCCTTGACTTTACACAGGTTCAAAGTATCCGAAGTGGGCTTTAACTTATCTCTTCTTGCCTCCAAGTTCAACAGTCTAACATGTATAGATGAGTGTCTTGGTCTAAAGCCCTTGGTTACCTAGAAGGTACCATTATTACAATAATTTTTTAAAAGAACTTTAAATAAATATTCTTACAGAGGACAGCTTAATGTTATCTCAACAAACTAGATCTAGAAAATCTTTTAAGATCACACAGTACATTAATTTTCCTAGAAGAGGGGTACATAACCTTTTGTGCATCTATATCATGAACCTCTTTGATAGTCTAGTTAAGCCTACAGACACAAATACTACTGTAGTTTATTGTCTAAATTAATAATCGAAGGAAATGCTGACATCCTTTTAGAAGTGAAAATAAAGGTGTTATTTTTTTCCAATCGAGATTCATGGAACCTCTGAAATCTCTATGTGGACCCCAGGGGAAAAAAACAAAACTCTGCCCTACAACCTAATTTAGATGTCAGTTCTTAACATTCTTCTCTAATGTTTTTCTTTTTTTTTTCCTTTTTTTTTTGGAGGGCAATTGGGGTTAAGTGATTTGTCCAAGGTCACATGACTATTTTTTTGTGTTAAGTGTCTGAGGCCGGGTCTGAAACCAGGTCCTCCTGACTCCAGGGCCGGTGCTCTATTCACTGCGCCACCTATATGCCCCTCTAATGTTTTTCTTACCCTTGTCTCTGCTTAATTGTATAATATTTCCAATAGTTCATGTTTTCACTAATATTTTTTATTTTGAATTATGTACATTGATCCCAGTAGAGCCAAATTGGACTGGATCTGGTATATGTGACAATGTCCTTCTTCTTTGGCTTTAGCAGTGGATAGTGATGCAGGAAAAAGAGGACCTGAAATGCACAGGGCATTTACTTGGATTATCAGGTTTTGGCTTCAGTCTGAAGTGTGAGAGAGTCAACAAGTTTGAGGATTATGGTCATAACACAATGCCTCTTTCCAGGAATCAATTGGGCAATAAGTGAGGTATTTTAAAGGTCAAAATCACATATCCACCCACAAACAAGAATTATAACATATTGGACCTAGTCTGGAAAACTTGTCTCAATTCAGGATCAACGTGTCCAAAGTCAATGGCTGGCTCAATCCACACAGATTGTGGTTAGGAGAATACCAGAGGTTAGAGCTATGACCGAATTTAAAGCAATCCAGTGATTTTTCTCTTGCTCTCCATTCAGTCTTTGCTACCATCACATTTGAGGTTCACTCAATCTATAGCTCCCAACTAATCAAAAGTCTGGTAGCTGCCAACCTCCAGCACACTCCCCTTCTTTCCTCAATGAGTTCAGTGCTTAGCTCACAAGTTTTCTCTTCTTTCTGACTCCTGCCCTCATACTAGGGGACTTCAATGTACATATTATTATTCCTTCAAGCATTCTAGCCTCATAGTTCCTCAACATACTCATCTCACATGACCTGTTCCTCCAGTCTATTTCAGTTATACACAAAGATGGTCATACCTTTGATCTTACCATCAATCAGAAATGTGCCACTTTAGCATTCATGAATGGTAGGGGTAAGGGAAGGGAAGGGAAGGGAAGGGAAGAAAAAAAGGGAAAAAAAGAAAGTTACATGATAAATATTATATATTTAAAAGGAATAGAAATTGTATATAATAGATTTGCAATTTCATCCACAACCATCATCTTTCTTATTCTACTATATTATGGGAATGCTTGTTTTATTTTTTAAGTTAAGAAGAAAATGAATAAAATTTAAAAAAGAAATCTGAAATTCCCTTATCTAATCACAAGCTGTCATTCTACCTCTCCCTCTGCCTTGCAACGCCAAGCCCTGTTTTTTGTCCACTTTGTGACCTCCAATCTCTTGATGCCTCAGTTCTCTCCCAGATCCATTTCTCCTGTGCTAACTACATCCTCCTTTCCTTATCTTGACCCTCGGTGAACAATTTCAATTCTATACTGTATTCTTCTATTGCCCCCATTATTATCTTTCTTTGTCCAGCCTTGTCCCCAGATCACTCCCATTATCCACTGCCTTTGTTCCTATACATACCCAGTGCTGAACAAATGTGGAGAAAAATCATGAAACCATGCTGACTGCGCCCAGTACAATTTGTGTCAAATAATCTCAACTGCTCCTTCACTGATGCAACCCTCTCACTCCCCACAGCAGCTCTTCTAAACCTTTTCATCTCTTCTCCAACTTCTCGTGGCTGCCTCCTCTCTCACCCTCTCAGCTGAGAACCTTGTCTCATATTTTACTTAAAAGATTACATCCTTCCCATACCCTCCCTCTTCTGTCCTCTTTCTCATTTCGTGTCACCCGGTTGCCTTCTGCCACCATCTCTTCCTTTAGCTCTCTCTCAAATGAAGAAATGACTTCTTCCTGCTAAGACAAGCCCCTCTACATATTATGAGGGATCCCATTTCATCCCTTCTTTTTCAGTTGATTATCCCCTTTAGCATCACCACTTTCACTTAATTTTAATCTCTCCCTGTCTACTTGCTCGCAGATATATCCATGTTTTCCTTATCCTCGGAAGACCATCCATCCATTATTATTATCCTGTATTTCTCTTCCTTTTTGTGGCTAAACTCCTGAAGAAGGTCAATTGTAATAAGTACCTTCAATTCTTTTCCTCTCAATCTCTTCTTAACTCTTTATACTGGCTTCTGAACTCATTCAACCAAAACTATTCTGTCTAAAGTTAATAATGATCTATTAATTGCCACAAATTGTCTTTTTCTCAGTCTTCCTTTTCCTCTCTGCAGCCTCTGATACTGTCAATCATTCTCTGCTCCTTGATACTCTCTTCTTTCTAGGTTTTTGTGACACCCCTCTCTCCTGGTTTTCCTCCACCTATCTGACTGCTCCTTCTCATTTCTTCTCATTCCTTTGCTTCTCATTTTCTATCCAGTGGACTTTCTATTGTGTTATATGCACAGTAATTTGTGTGGTATTGATGTATTGAAACTATTCTGTGCTAGAAATACTGTCACCCATTCCATTCCCCCCTCCCCCCCCATCTCCAACTCTGATGAAGGTAATAGCAGTGGGCTTGGACATTCACTGAGGGAAAATTACAAAGAAATTCAGAAAAGGGAGAAAAGCATTGCAAATACATTGGTGCTTTCTTATTTTATTGCAGATCTCCAAGGGCCTGCAAAATCTCAGTTATTTTCTCTACTTGCCTAGAAGCAGGATTGTGCCTAAACCAGAGTCTCTTAATCTGGGGCTCATGAACTTTAGAATATATGTATGTGTGTGTTTACATATATTCTAATAACTCTTTAAATATAATTAATTTCCTTTGTAATCTTAAGCATTTTATTTTATGCATTTAAAACCATATTTATGAGGAGGGGTCCAGAAGCTTTACCACACTTCCTTGACACAAAAATATTTGAAGTACCCTTGGCCTATACCATCCAAAAGCACCAATGGCTTTCCTTCTTTTCAAAGATCTCCATGGAAGGTGATTTAACGCCATGTTTAGGATAGCTCTCTTGACCTTGAAAAACCTTTGCTTTTTGGGTTATTTCCTATATCTAAATCTTTCTTGCATTTAGCCCATTTTCCCTTGTTTGAGCCTTGATGAAAAACGTCAGCATTCTTGTTTTTATACATATGCCCCACATTACTACTTAGTTTCAGGAAAACTTGGTATTAGAGGAAACAGTGTTACAAGGAACAGCTAGTTCTCTAAGAACAGGATTATAGATGGCTGATGACTGAATGACATCAAGGGAGATGGGATTACTTAAGAGAGAGAAGGAGCCTAAGATGTCATTAAGCCCCTTCATTTTTAGGTGAGGAAACTGAGGCCTGGAGAGGTGGTATACATTGTCCATAATCACCCAAGAAGTAATCGACAGAACCTTGATATGAACCCTGTTCTACTGACTCTAAGAGCCTATGCTACATCGATTATTATTTTTATTATTGACACATAACATTGCATAATGGAGAGTAAGTTAGCTTGGATATCATGAAAGATCTAGTTTAAAAGTCCTGTCTCTAACATATTCTAACTATGTGATACTGGGCAAGTCATTTAATCTTTCTATGCCCCAGGCAACTTTTTTTTTCTGTAGAGTCTCCTTATCCTACCCAGGCTGAAAGTCCAATGGCCACTCACTGTCTTGATCTCATTCCTGAGCTTTGACCTGTTCTGTTTTTAACCTGGGTTGTTTCTTCTCTCTTTAGGCTACCTGGTAGCCCTGCATTCCTGGGAGCTTACCATATTGGTGCTGGACTTAGTGCAGATAACATATTCAGTTTAGCACACTGCCATTCAGAACTCCAGAGATCAAGTGATCCGACACTCTTGGCCTTCCTAAGCCCTTCCTACAGCAGCCATGATAGGTGTGTACCATCATGCCTGAGAACGAAGAGAACATTTTAAGCATGAGGAGACAGGCAGTGAAAATGCCCAGAACCAAGGAAACTATATATGTTATGACTACAAAATATAAACAAGAAGAAAGCCACCACAAATTAACAGAATTCTGGGTAATTATAATGGCCAAAATCGGCCCCAAAGTCAATTTAGCAAATTCATCTCCAACCCCTTTTTTCAGGGCCTTGTAGGTGTGGGCTGTTGCGTATTCTATCCTACCTGGCTGATGTGTATGTTGATTTGCAAAATGATTCTCTCTCTCCTCCTCCCTCCCTCCCTGCCCCTCTCTCCCTCTCTCTCATTTATTATAAAGGCTGTTTCACTGCACAGGAGAGGAAAAATTTTTTACGTGGAGATAATGTAAAAAAAAAGACTATAGCTGTTGGAGGCTAGGAGGTCATTGGTTCCCTTGAGAGTCTTGTTCTCCATGTCTATTATACTCTATGCACATTTGTACTGCTTTTACTGTGGTCATTCATGATCAAAATAACTGGTTTTAATAACTGAACCTGAGCTGCCATGAACACATTCTTCTCTGAAAGCAAATGACTTACCTGTACCTGGAAATTGCCTTTTTTTTTCCAGGGAAAGGAGTCACTGTTTAACAAGCATACATTCTCTCAATGGGATTGGTAATCATTTACAAACACTGTATTGTACTCCCTTCCTGGGGATGCAGCCAGCCTGTGTTTAGAGCGCACACATATGCACACACATATTAAAAGGTTCCACCTCTTTTCATATCTCTAATCCTTAGCACAGTGCCCAGCATAGTAGGTATCTAATAAATGTTTACTGACGTAGGATCTTTCTTATCATCCCTTCCTTACAGTTTTGTCCCAGATTTTTTCTCCATAATTTACTGAAAGAAGTGCTATTCTGTGTAGTCACTCGACTTCTTTTTCTGCCATGTAGAATTTTATATTCATTTCTTGCTTGCAAATTTGAGACCATTATTTCCCCATGAATGCTTTGTATATTGCCTTTGTTCTGGTTTTGTCTTGCCTATTAATGTTCCAGATGTCTGTGAACTCTAGATTTATTCTGAAAAAAAAATTGAATCTTTTTTTAATAACAATAATTTTAACAACATCAGTATACATTCAGAACTGCAATGTGTATCTCAACAAACTAAATTTCATCACTTAGCTGTTTATTTCCCCTTCCATCTGTTCTGAATATATCTCATAAATACTTGCATAAATAGTACATGTTTTCTCTCCAATTAGAATGTAAGCTCTTGAAAGGTAAGTGGTGGGGGTCTACTCTGTTCTATCTGAACTTAGAATGCCCACACCTCTTGACTAAATCAATCAAGGGATCAAGGAGAGAAAGGGACTTCTGTAAACCAGGAGATGAGATAATCCCTTTGCCACATCTGCTTTCTAAGCTTAAGAACACTTTACCCTGGAGTCTATATGTACTTGTGAAAGAGAGTGTCCCAGACTGGAATGAGGATGTTTTGTACCAAATGTTCTTATGATACCATCTAAGTCAATACGTGTTTGTAAAAGCTAATTAAGTCTGTCTGGCTAATTGATTTCACCTGGGTAAGCAGTGGGGGACACACTGGTGGGGGATTGTGGGTGAAGCCATCGTGTTCAACCCCTCAGAATTACCTCTAGAACTCTCAAGGGAGCAGTAGCCAGCTATCTTCTAAGAGGCTAACCTGTGAGTGTGAGTAGGGATTGGGAAAGTAAGCTTAGAATCTGTGTTATACAAAGACTGTTTTTGCTTTTTTGGGTGAGTGGGTTGTTTAGTATGTTGTTCGTTTAGCATATAGTATATACTTAAAAAGCTTATTGATTAATTTATTGATTAATTGGAGGATAAAAGCAGGCCTTATACAACACAAGGGCACTCTACTACCTACGTCTTCATATCAAGAAATTTGATCAATGCCTGCAACCAAAATAAAAGTTTCTTAAAGACCGGGGCTATGACTTATATTTGATACTATTACCTTTATAATATGCAACACAATGTGTTATACAATATTGGTATCCAACAAATGCTTTTGGAATGAATATACATATGAATGAATAGGTGAATTTCTCAGTCCTCTTTAGTCAAGACCTTTAATCACTATAGAGAACTCACAGTGTGGAAATGTCCTTCACTGAAGCAGATCAGCTGCTCATTTGTCACTTATAGTCTTAAGGAGTTGGCTGGGACACTGAGAAGTTAAATGACTTGGATTGTACCAGGATTGTACATATGGCATATATCGGAATCAGGACAGGGATCCAAGTCTGTCTGATTTCAAGTTAAATAAAGGAACTTTGTTCCTCAGCAATTAATTTCTTAATACTTAGTTTACTTGATTATACTCTTCATGTTCAGGAGGATACAATTTTGTATCCTTGTAAGTAAGGAGGAGATGTCATGTCACTTTATAAAAAGTCACTTTATAAAAAGATGTCACTTCACATTATAAAAACCCAGTGACGGTTTTTACTGAAAATATTATTAGCCTTATTTTACAGATGAGGAAACAGACTTGGGGAAGTTAAATAATTTGCCCATAATCACAATTAGTATCAATGACTGGATTCAAAACCAGGTTTGGATAAAATAAAAATCCAATGTTCTTTCCATTATACCATGCTCTCCTCTTCATAGACCTAAGAGCTTGTTTTCTGTTATTACTAAAAAGTTTAAGGTTGTGTGTATATGAACCCAACATAACAAATAAGTCTGGTCATAGGTCTAGAGATCTAGAGCTAGAAGGAAGCTTAGAGGCAATTTGGTCTAAGTTCTTCATTTTACAGATAGAGAAACTGAGGTCCAAATAAGTGAAGAGGCTTTGGTCAAGTTCACACTAGTAGTAAGCATCAGAGATTTGAAAGTCTTCTGCTAAAACCAGGAATTATTCCATTATACCATACTGAAACTCCATCTTTAAAAATAAAAATTTAAGTTGACCATTTTGAACAGATTAGACAAATTATTGGGGCAATTAGGTGGGATGGTGGATAGAATGCCTGACCTGGAGTCAGGAAGACCAGAGTTCAAATCCAACCTCAGACACTTACTATGTAAGGCTGGGCAAGACACTTAACCAGGTTTGCCTCAGTTTCCTCATCTGCAAAATGAGCTGGAAAAAGAAATGCAAACCACTGCAATATCTTTGTGAAGAAAACCCCAAATGGAGTCACATAGGTGAAAAATGAGGAAATAACAAAGGAAAAATTATTGGATTGGTAGACTAAATAGTTATTGTTTTAAACCTACTATGAATGAAGTTGGTATAATAGGTGGGGTGCTGGAATTGGAGTCATCTAGGCTTGGATTTAAAGTCGACTTTGGACACTTCTAAGTTTTGTGACCCTGGACAACCTCTCTTAACCTGTTTTCTCATCTGTAAGATGGAGGCATTCATAACATCTTATAGGATTACTCTGATGATAAAAAGAAATCACGAATGCAATTCAAATGTGATAACATATGCAAAGTATTTTGCAAACCTTAAAGTGCTACATAAATGTCAGTTTTTATTATGTAGTGTATATTATGTTTGAATATAGTATATTTTGCAGTGGTTTTCTATATAAGCTCATTTAGAATATTAATCTCCTTTTGAACTGCTAAGTGCTTTCGAGGATTATTGTAAGACAATAATAGCAAAGAATGATTATGCATATATCCATAATTTAAAGAAAAGAAGTTAAAGATTTTTCAAGTCATCCTCTGTTCCTAGTATGAAAAGAAGACTGATTTTTGCTAAGCTTTTAAAGTCTGAAAAGTCATTTGCAAATTTTGTGAACCAGTAACATTAAGCAGAGTTAGATGCCAGTCAAATAAAGCTGTTTTTAAAAGGAGAATTTTGTTGGACTAGTATACATATAGCCTTTAGAAATCTACAAACTGAGTATGTGAAAATACTCAACAGATAATTTCTTTATTATGTGAGAGGCAGCAGTGTATAGAGAAGAAATTCTGGGTCTCTAGAGAAACCATGAGTCTTGACTGTGGTATTCACTAATTCACTAATGTGACTGAGTAAGTCCCTTACGTTAACTCTCTGAGCTTTAGTTTATTCCTCTGTAAAATGGAAGTAATACTATTTACAACCTCCTGCTTCTGAGTATTATTGTGAATGCAAATTCCCTGGGGGCAGGCTATTTTTGTTTTTTCTTTGTATTCTTTAGCACTTAGTATAATTCCTGGTATACATTAAGCACTTAATTCATGCTTTAGCTGATTTCAAGGAAATCTTTTTGTAGTGTACACATAGACTGTAGAATGTGACATTAAAATGAGCTATTATTATTATTGCATTATTATAATTATTGTATTTCAGAGCGGCCAGGTAGCACAGCGAGTAAGAGCACCGGCTCCAGTGTTGAGAAGACCTGGAGATCGAATCCTGGGCTCAGACACTTAGCACCCACCCAGAAACACCTGGCCATGTAACCTTGAGCAAGTTACTTAACCCCAATTGCTTAGGGGTGGCCAGGTGGCTCAGTAAGAGCGCCGGCTCCAGTGTTGGGACAACCTGGAGATTGAATCCCCGGCTCAGACACTTAGCACCCACCCAGAAACACCTGACCGTGTAACCTTGAGCAAGTTACTTAACCCTGATTGCTTTAAAAAAAATTATTCTATTTCATTTAATAAGAACAAAGGTGACAAATTTTTAAATTTTATCTCATTTTCTATATGCCAGGTTTTATTTATTCTATCTACTCTATGTTTATAATAATGGGAAACATACGTATATAGGAAGTAAAATAAAAATGGCACAAGTCCTCTAATAATTGAGCCTTAAGTGTCAAATAATGGGAATATAATGTGCAATTTGGATGTTCCATCATTAATTCAAGCTCTATGTCTAAAAGTGGTAATTTTCTTTGAAATGTGGCCCCACGTCTGAATTTTTTTTATTAGGTTATTGAAACTACTATTCTTTTAGTTACCCAGGTTTGAAATAAGTAAATTTTTGGCACAGTAAGAACAGGGTCTTTCTTGAGATCTCCCTCAAACCCCTCCAAATACCTGTAAAAAATGACTAAACAAATTCTAGAGCTACAGAACCCACCAAGTGACAGAGAAAATCAAATCTCCAGCATGACAGCCTGGAAGGCTGACGGGAAGGATCTACTACACTAGACTGGGAACAGAGTACAGTCCAGCAGGCCTCACAGGACTGAATCACTGGCAGTGTAGTAACCCCTGATTTTGTGAATATCCCCCATCTCTCCCCATAGTAGGGAACCTGTCTAAACCCAACAAAGCCTGCCTAGGCAGCAAACCTGCTATCTGAAGCCCAGAGCCCCCTCCCCCTTCTATTCAGTTCTCACAATCGATTTGGGAACTCTCCAGTTGGGCAACAAACTGACCCCTGGGCAACAATCATTAGGCAATGAACGGATTGCTACCTTTTGGCTTCTGTATTTTTCCCACTTGTGTAGCAACTAAGTTGTAGTTTTCCCCTGGTAACAGCTATGTTGTGATTTTTATCTATATAAACTCCAAGATATATATGCTTGGAGCTGCCTGATTTGGGTACATGACCCCTGGCAGTCCCCAGGTTAATTATGCTCCACAATTAAAACTTCATTTAAATTGATTAATGGTCTCACTCACTGTCATTCATATTACAACAGCAGCTGGTTTCCAGGCTTCTCAACTCAAAAATGCCAAAGACAGCAGAGAAGGTCAGTGGGAAAACTCTGGGACCTGGGTGAAAGAGAAGATAGTTCGGCTGGGGTCCGGCCCCAACCCTGGGATGGTGGAGGTGGCTGTGGTGGCGGCAGTGGTGGCGGCAGCAGCAGCAACAACAATAGCTACTGCTTCTGGAGCTCTGGGCCCACAGACAGTGGGGGATTGAGCAGCTGAGACAACCCCTGAAGCCTGTACACAGGACAGTACACCCACCCACTCCCACCCCCACTGGAAGTAGAGTACTACCCTGACAAAGAGTTAGAAAGTCAAGTATTTGGCTGGGAAGATGAGCAGTGTAAAAAAAGTCATACTATGGAATCTTACCTTGGTGAGAGAGAAGATTAAAACACAGCCAGAAGAAGACAACAAAGTCAAAGCTCCTGAATCAAAAGCCTCCAAGAAAAATATGAATTGGTCCCAGGCCATGGAAGAGCTCAAAAAGAGTTTTGAAAACGAAGTAAGAGAATTAGAGGAAAAACTTGGAAGAGAAATGAGAGTGATGCAAGAAAATCATGAAAAACAAGTCCAACAGCTTGCTAAAGAGACCCAAAAAAGTACGGAAGAAAATGGCACTGTAAAAAATAGATTAATCCAACTGGCAAAAGAGGTACAATAAGCCAATGAGGAGAAGAATGCCTTAAAAAGCAGAATGGGATAAATGGAAAAGGAGGTCCAAAAGTTCATTGAGGAAAAGAATTCCTTTAAAATTAGAATGGAACAAATGACTTTGTGAGAAATCAAGAAATTATAAAACAGAGCCAAAAGAAATGAGAAAACAGAAGACAATATGAAATATCACATTGGAAAAAACCACTGACCTGGGAAATAGATCCAGGAGAGACAATCTGAAAGAAACAAGTAATTTTTTGTTCCTTCTTTATTGCCTTCTATTAGTCACTGTCTCGTTAGTTCTTCCTTTTAAATGTCCCTTAAATCTGTTTATTTCTTTCCTTTCCCACTGACACCATCTTAGTCTTGGTATGGATATTCTTATAACCTTATTATTGCAATAGCATCTTAACTATCATCTTAACTATTTCTCACTCCTATATATTCAGCACATCATGTCTTCTGTTTTAAATCTTATTCTCTATAGGATAATCAATCCATCAGTTCATCAAAAAGCAGGCATTTGCCAAGTGCCAGGCACTGGGCTAAGAATTGAAGATGCAAAGATAGAAATGAAATTGTTCCTGCTATCAAGGAACAAATTCCATAGCTGGGAGACCCTCCAAAATCTGATCCAAAACTAAATTGCTAATTTTATAGCTCAATAGTCTCCTACAGTAATCATACTGTGCAGCAGTCAGCATATTCTACTCACTCTCCACCAAACAAGCTTCACACAGCCCCACCTTTCCACCTTTGTTGATGTTAGACCCCTTTGCCAGGAATGTTTGTACTTATTTTATTTCTATTCTGTCTTTCAAAGCTCAGCCCAGATTCCATCTCCTCAACAATACCTCCCTTGACCACAGATTTCTTGCCCTATTGTCTGAAGCATTTAAACAGCAATATAAGGAAGAGAACTTTTAATGTGTATTTGCCTTAACTCCCCAAGATGATCATAGTTTCTTGAGGTCAGGGGCTGTATTTTATACTTTTTAATATTTTCCACAGTGCCTAGCAGAGCATTTTGTGCATAATAACTGCAAATGTGCATTGCTAAGGATAACTGATGTCAAGAATTTCCCCCCAAATGCAGTATTAAACTTGTGTATCATTTTCCCCTCAGCCACACTGAATGTCCTAGTATTTTTGTTTGACTCAAAGCCTATCTTATCTGCTTTTCTGATTCTGTGAATGGTCAGAGACTAAAAAGTACTTCTAGGTTCTTTTTTTCACTTCCAAGATACTGTGCACTGTGGACACCTGGTGAGGTAGCATAATGTGATAGATATGGTACTGAACTTGGAGTCAGGAAGTTCTGGTTTCAAATTCTGCTTCAGACACTAACTGTATGACCCTGGGTATGTAACTTAACTTTTCTGATCCTTTGTTTCTTCATGTATAAAATGAGAAGGTTGGACTCTATCTATCTATCTATCTATCTATCTATCTATCTATCTATCTATCTATCTATCTATCTATCATTACCTCCCAACTCATAGGCCTTTACTCTGAATCTGTGATCCTATGAATCCAGAGATGCCTGGAAAGATTGGATTTGGGGATCTTGAGGTAATCAGTGAGAAAGTATAGAAAGTGGTTTCAGCTGTATCTGAAAAGATAGCAGAGGAGTGATAAAGACAAGTTTTATATTCTTTCTGTTAGTCACAAAATGACATTCACTTCATACAACATACTAGAGTAGCTGATGGAAGAGAAATTGAAACAATGCTCTTAAATTCTAATCAGTTGTACTTCTAGATAAATTTGTCTGTTTGGCATTATGTTGGCAACGGGCTGACATCCCTTCATGAGTCCAATTTTATGGTCAAGGTGCCCTGTAACTAACTGAACTGAGCATGTTTTTTGTGTTCTTTTTGGCTTCTGATTTTGTAGACTTAGCCTAAGCCAACTCAGCCCAATGCCTGATCTAAACAATTCCATTCAAATACACAGGACAGAAGTGATCTATGCTGTTGATCTTAGGTAAACAGTTATGAAACAAGTTAGACACCTATTCTCACAGGTCCCTCATGTGGAAATCTGGCATGTTGGTAATCAGATTGTACATGCAATGAATCAAATTGTGCTCTGCAGCTGGGTAGTTTATCACATGAGGTAGTTATTTCCCAGGAAGGCAGGATGTTTTATTTAATCTTTGTAGCTAAAATTATTTTCAAGGTATTATGGATGGGAAGTTAATACATACATACACACATACATACATGTATATATGTGTATATACAAACACACATATAATACATATATACACATACATACATGTGTCTATCTATCATCTATCTATCTATCTATCTATCTATCTATCTATCTATCTATCTATCTATCTATCTATCTATCTATCTATCTATCATAACCTCCCAACTGAAATGTTTCCAGGCATTCTGCTCAAAACTCCCCATATCCATAAGAAAACATATTTGCTTCCCATTTCAGTGGATATATCAAGATGTGTTGTCATTCAAGGCAAATATTGATCTTTGTTTCATGAAGTCAATACTTCATTCCTAAGTCAACAAATCCTAATAGTCATTTCAACTTAAGTTAGTGAGTACAGTTTTTCGAGGCTTGTGCTGAGTGGAAAAGCACAGATGGTAAAAATGCTACAAAGCAAAACTCAACATTTGAAAACCTAACCCTTATTAAGGTCTTCCTCTGATGACTCATCTTGGCCTTGAGGTGACCTTAGGTTTTTGAAGGTTATGCCAATGGGACACAGGCTCTAAAGGGTATTGCCAAGCTGGAAAAGTTCTGAGTATTGACTTGGCAGCTGATTGTATGTCCATTGTCTGAGGACGTTTGTAGATCAATGAGGAGAGGTTAATCACACAATGACTATGAAGTCATGAACTTTGCAGTGACAGAAAACTCTCAAAGAACACTAGTATCATTGAGGAATTACAATCTATGTCATTCAATAGATCAATTAACAAGTATTTATTAAGTAACTAGTGATACAAAGACAATGATGAAACAGTTTCTGCCCATGAGACATTTTCTATAAAGGAAAATAGTATTTACCTATGTAAGTACAAGATGAATACATCAGTTTTTGGAGCCACACAGACAAATCAAGACATTACCCTATATCATCTGTTCTCTTCCAAAATGAAGAATGAGTAATAATAACAAAACCAACAAGAATAGATACAAAATACACATGAGGTAGTTTGGGGATGAAGTGTAACTAGAAGGGGCAGTGGATGGAGCACTGGTCTGGCATCCGAAAGACCTGAATTCAGCCTCAGACTTCCTGGCTGTATGACTCTGGACAAATTACTTAGTCACTGCTTGCCTCAGTTTCCTCAACTGTAAAATCAGGATGATACGAATGGCACCTTCTCTCCACAGTTGTTATGAAGGTAAAACAAGATGATATTTGCAAAATGCTTAGTACAGTTTCTGGCACATAGTAGAGAATGCTCATTCCTTTCTCCCTTACTTAACAGTTGGAGAGATTAGGAAAGAAGGACAGAGAGTGTTACTTGAGTTGTCTTTTTTTTGTTTTTTTGCTTTTTTTTTTTTTCGGAGGGGGAGGAAGGGCAGTTGGGGTTAAGTGACTTGCTCAAGGTCACACAGCTAGTAAGTGTGTCAAGTGTCTGAGGCTGGATTTGAACTCAGGTCCTCCTGACTCCAGGGCCAGTGCTCTATTCACGGTGCCACCTAGCTGCCCCTGTCTTTGTGTGTGTGTGTGTATGTGTGTGTGTGTGTAAATAGTATCTTATTTTTTTCAATTACATGTAAAGATATTTTTAACATCCATTTTTTATAAGATTTTGAGTTCCAATTTCTTAAGCCTCCCCCTTACCCCTCAAGACAGCAAGCAATCTACATGTACAATCATGTTAAATATATTTCCACATTAGTCATATTGTAGAAGAAGAATCAGAACAAAAGGGGGAAAATGAGAAAGAGAAAACAGAAACTAAAATAAAAGTGAAAATAGTATACTTTGATCTGCATTCAGAATCCATAGTTCTTTCCCTGGATGTGGATAGCATTTTCCAATTGTCTTGGATCACTGTATTGCTGAGAAGAGCTAAGTCTATCATAGTTGATCATCACACAGTGTTGCTGTTACTGTGTACAATGTTCTGGATCTTCTTGCTTCACTCAACATCAGTTCATGTAAGTTTTTCCAGATTTTTCTGAAATCCACCTGTTGAGCTGAATCATGAAGAAAACAAGGGGTTCTAAGATGTAAAAGTGAAAAGGGAGCACATCCCAGGCATGGGGAGCAGCCAGTGCAAAGGCTGCTTTTGTAGAGAGAAGACTCATTCCTATGACAAAATCATAGGTCTTCTAAGTCTTAACATACTGAAAACCAAAATGGAATCAGACTTTATGAGATAACCATCTGAAAATTTGACATGAGAGTGAATTAATATAATGCTTTGAACTTCAGTGACAACACAGTGAATTTATACTTTAAAAGTGAGTGAACAAGGGGCAGCCAGGTAGCACAGCGAGTAAGAGCACCGGCTCCAGTGTTGAGAAGACCTGGAGATTGAATCCTGGGCTCAGACACTTAGCACCCACCCAGAAACACCTGGCCATATAACCTTGAGCAAGTTACTTAACCCCAATTGCTTAGGGGCGTCCAGGTGGCTCAGCGAGTAAGAGCACTGGCTCCAGTGTCAGGATGACCTGGGGATCATATCTGGCCTCAGATACTCAGCACCACACCCAGAAATAACTGGCCGTGTAACCTTGAGCAAGTTACTTAATCCCAACTTCTTTAAAAAAAAAAGTGAGTCAACATCTGAACCAATACTACTAGTCATTTAAGCAAATTTAATAAGCTCTTTGGGTTGCACAGGACTGATTTTTCTACATGATACCTATAGAGATACTGTAGACTTATTATAGTGAACTTAACTCCCCAATCTGATTACAATGAAGTTCAATTATAAGATTGCATGAACAGAGCTGCATCTAGACATTTTGGTTCCTGGTACAAAATGTCCTGTAGGATAAAGCAGCATAAGGTGCTCCCTATGAAATTTGGACATCAGGACTATAGGAGGTGAGAGCCAAGACATCTCCCTAGAGTGGATGGGTGAAGATCCCAGGCACTTCCAGACCATGGAGGCACTGTGGGGGAGAAGGAACACAGTATCCCTGGGCATGAAGGAGAATGATGGTCCCTGCAGGGAGGAAGCATGCAACCTAGAGCTTCCTTTTTTTCTTTTGAAACTAGTTATTCTTGCTAAGTGCTAAGTTTTGTTGTTTCTATTTGATAAATACTGTCAATATGTCCAGAATTTTAACAGTTGGGGACAAAGTCCCAATTATTTTCATCCCTAGTTACAGTTCTACATATGAACAGAATCTCAAAGCAAACAGGAACGGACATACTCTGCTAATGAATAAACCATTTCCTAGAGAATGAATATAGGTTACTTTAGGGTGTTTTCCAGGTATATAGGGTATGATTTACTGCTAAAGAAGTTTACGAGAAAGTGATTGCATTTAACCTTTAACCCAGAGATCTTGCTTGCTAGGTATATATCCCAGGCAGTCAACAACAGCAACAAAGGTTTCATACTCAGATCAAGTTGACAAGCACTTATTAAGGCCAGCTGCTTTCCTAATTGCTAGGGATACAAAGCAAGGCAAATAGCCCTTGCCCTCAAGGAGTTTATAGTCTACCAAAATATTCATGCCATCACTTTTTTTGGTAGCAGCAAAGCGACTAGAAACAAAATTGGTGCCCATTGATTGAAAAATAGCTGAACAACTTGTGGTATGTGAATGTAACAGAATATTATTGAACTGTAAGAAATAATGAATATTATCAATATGGAGAAGCATAGGAAGACACATGATCTAATCCAAAGTGAAGCTAGTAGAACCAATAAAAAATATGCATAGTAACTACAATAATGTAGGAAAGAACCCTGGCATAGGGTTGATGTTTTGTTATTGTTCAGTTTTGTTTGAGTCTTTGTGATCACATTTGGGGTTTTCTTGGCAATGACACTGGAGTGGTTTGCCATTTCCTTCTCTAGGTCATTTTGCACCTGAGGAAATTGAGCCAAACAGGATTAAGTGACTTGCCCAGGGTCACACAGCTAGTAAGTCTGAGGTCAAGGATCTTACTTCCTAGGCAGTCAATAACAGGAACAAAGATTTCATAGTCAGATCAAGATCAGACTATGTGCCAGGTACTGGCATGATTTACTGCTAAAGAAGTTTACTAGAAAGTGATTACATTGTCCATTCCCTTTAACCCAGAGATCTTGCTTATTAATCATATATCCTATGCCATATATCCAGCACAGGGCGAACTCAGGACAAAGTTTTATTTTACTCCAGGCCCAGCACTCTATCTAACGTGCTATCTAGCTACCCAGAGTAGATTAATAAATGTTTATTGAAATTGATTATTGCATAATGATAATGACTAAGCTTGGTTTTAGAGAAGAATCAAGGAAATGTATCTTGATTTTTGCCAAGGTGTGTCTGTATTAAATTTAGATTAAATTCTAAATTTAATTAAATTACATTAAATGTAATAACTAATAGTACATATATGATTAAATCTATAGACAGATACAGCTGATGTGTTGGTTTTGCTTAAACTGCTATTATTTTCATCCTTTAAAAAAATCTTTGTCACAAGAGATAGCTTACTGGGGTGGGGAGGGAGGAAGCAATGTAGTCTGAAATGAAGGTGATGTAAAAGCAAAGTATGTCAATAAAATTTTTAAAAAAATAATATGCTAGAATGAGAGGTAATTATATCCTGCCTAACTTCTGTTATATGAATAAAAACACAAAAGTAACAAGAATTTCATATTTTCCTTTTCCTCAGTCTTCCTAAAATGAGAATACCAGTATTATCTATGGTAACAATTGACATCTAACATATCAATGCAGTGGAATCTATAATACTTGTATTATTTGGGACAAGAGTAGTCTGGAGTGATGAAAATCCCGACAATATGGATTTTTTTCCTATGTTCCCTTTCCTTTATACTAGAAGAAGTACTGTAGCACTAAAGAAGGGCAAATATACCGATTTTCAAAAAAAAAAAGGGAAGAGGGACAACTAGGTGGTGCAGTGAATAGAGCACCAACCCTGGAGTTAGGAGGACCTGAGTTCAAATCCAGCCTCAGACACTTAACACTTACTAGCTGTGTGACCTTGAGCAAGTCACTTAGCCCCAATTGCCCTGCCTTTCCCCCCTCCAAAAGGACAAACAAAAAGGGGGGGGGGGGGGGGAGAAAGGGAAGAGCTTCATTTCAACTCCTGACAAAATTCAGGGATATTATTAAAAAGATGGCTACTGAATATCTGAAAAAGGAAGCAGTGATGAGAGAAATGATTATGAATAACCAATCATTTGGGGAGATCCAGAGCTCTCCCCTTCTTTTAAAGTCCTTGAAGGATAATTGCTGATAATGCAATTGGGCTAACTTTCTTGTTCAAGACCCCGCCTTGTTAGAGTAGCCATTGTCTTCTTCTCAGTCTGGGATGGGTTATACATTCTTTGAATAGATTACCCAAGGCTGGGGTTGATTTGGACATAGAGATAAATCTCTCTCAGGGTGACATGAAGTAACATTCAGCTCCTCATTGAATACCTACTCTTGGAAAGGTATTTAAACTGAACCTGCTGCCATGATTGTCTTTGGCCTAAGAGAGAGACAGACAAATGATCATCCTTTTGCTAATAATGTGCTGACTTTATTCATAAAATAATTAAATTATTTTATATGCCTCTTAAATGAATCTTTTTAATGGGCGCAGTGCTCCAAAAGAACCATCAAGAGTAAGCAATGTTAAACTAACCTTATTTCAAGTAGATAAAAGGATTGCTGTATGTACATTTCTTTTTTTGTCCAGACCTGTGATGTCATCAATATGGGGGACTATGCATATATAAATGGATGAATATATAAAGTACCTTGCAAACCTTAAGATGTGTTGTAAATGCCTCTTCTTCTCCTTTTTATTGTTGTTATTATTATTATCTTCAAGGACAAGATTCCATACAGACTGGTAACTGCTTTGCCACTTGGAGCCTTAGAAAGTTGTCTAGCAGAATGAGAGATTAAATATGACATTCCCTTGCAGGGGTGGCAGCAGTAGTTGGAGTGAACCCAGTTATTTCTTTCCAACACTGACATTCTTTCTGACTCTGACTCCAACCTCCATCCAGAGTAAGTCAATTATTTCTTGGGACACTGTGTGCCAAGCATCAGGAATACAAAGAAAGACCAGTTACTACTCTTGGATCTCACAGCATAATGGAGGAGACGACGTGTAAATAATTATATACTAATAAGATATATACAGGATAAATTGCAAATAATCAACAGAGGGAGAGCACAGCATGGATGGGGACCAGGAAAGACTTCTTGTAGAAGACGGATTTTAGCTGGGAATGGAAGGAAGCCAGCTAAGTCAATTTAGTATTCTCCCTTAACCAGCAAATCCAATCAGCTGCTAAATACTGCCATTTCTATTTTGACAACATCGCTGGCATACTTTCTCTTTCTTCTATTCATGTAATGACACTAGTTTAGGTCCTTATCATTTTTCATTTTTCACCAAGACTATTCTAATAGCCTCCCAAACGTTGTCCTTGTTTCAAGTCTCTTTCCATGCCAAATCATTCATTACATAGATGATAAAATGATTTTCTTAATCCTTCCTAATCAGGTTGACCATATCATCTCCCTACTTAATAAACTCCAGGGCTCCTTATGATTCTTAAGATCATATATGAATTGCTCTGTTTGGTACTTGAAACTCTTCTCAACCTGACCCTTTCTTATGTTTCTGTAATGGTAATGGGAATCTGAAGATCTTTCCTGTCTCTTAATAAGCCCAAGGGAATTTGAAGACCTTCTCTGATTTAAAGATCTTCTCTGCCCCCTAATAGACTGAATGGAGCCTGTGGTGGGAGGAGTTTGCTGAAGGGTAGTGCAGCGTCCATAGGAAGCTGGGAGTCAATGCAGTTAGAGCTGGAGGGAGGAGAGTATGCACCTAGGCAGACAGCTAGGCTTGTGAGTGTTGGTTTGTGGGAAGACTAAAGGATGTTGTAGCTCTCTGCTGCATTGCAGTATATTAATTTCTATGTTGCTATGATGGATTCGGTTTTGTGGTGTTGAGATTTGGTTTTCTGGTGTCTGAATAAATGTTTTGCTTTTGTCTTATATATGGAGAGTCTGTTATATTTTGTAATTGAACACTATACCATCATATTCACAGTCATTGTTGGTACTGTGAATATTGCATTGGCACTACAGTTTCATATTTTTTTAACGCCTTGCTATCCTTCATGCTGTGGTCTGGTCATTTTGGCTTACTTGCTCAAACACAGCATTCTCTTCTGTCTCTTTACCTTGGCATTGGTACCCTTCATTCTTGGAATGGACTCTCTCCTTACCTTCATCTTACTATGCTTGTTGTTTAACTGATTGATTATTCTGTTTTTGTGGAAAAAATGGAGAAACATGGGCTGGATGATAGTATAGATAGTATAGATAGGTGGATTTAGAACTAGGTGAATGGTCATTCATGATTCAATGTTAACTTGGAAGGAATTCTCCAATGGAGTATCCCAAGGATTAGTCCTTTGCACTGTGCTGTTTGACATATTTTATCCATGACTTACTTAAAGAACAAAGCAGATTCAGAGTACGTGTTCAAGAATATGTCTCTCTGTTTGTCTTGATGTATGTGTGGGCATATGTGTTTATGCATATATGTATATGTATGTATATGATGTAGTGCCAACAACGCAATATTCACAGCACCATTGGTAATTATGAATATGCTGACATAGTTCTTAATTGCAAAATATAACAGACTCACCATATAGAAGACAGAAGCAAAATATTTATTCAGACACTAGAAAGTCAAAACCCAACACTAAGAAACCAAATCCATCATAGCAACAAAGAAGTTAATATACCAGAGCACATCAGGGAGCCACACCATTCTTTTGCCTTCCCACAAACAAACACTTACAAGACTAGCTGTCATATCAGGGGGAAAAAGCACTCACAAGCCTAGCTGTCTCCTTGGGTGGGTCTTCTTCTCCCTCCAGTTCTAACTGCTCTCACTCCCAGCTTCCTGTGGGCTCTGCTCCACCCTTTAGCAAACTCCTCACACCATAGCCTCCATGTGATTACATTTGGCCTATTAGGGGGTAGGGAAGATCTTTAAATTGCCATTACCATTACAGATGTATATATGCATATATACACATATATGCACACGCACATATACACATATGGTATTTACCATATGGTACTACACATATAAAAGTACCACATTTCAAATACATATGTATATATATGTGCACACATACATATGCATGTATGTATATAGGTGTATGTGTGTGCAGATATACACATATGAAATATATGGTCTCCATCTTTTAATAGGGAAGAAGGCAATAGCCAGGGCCACTGAAGCATTACTTCTGGTCCAGCTCCTTTGAGGGAGTGATAATTGATTGTCTTCTATTTTTAGGAAAAGCATATATGCTAAACTATTGTTGTCACTTGAAACTAGCCCCCATCATATTGCAGCTGTAGAGTAAAGGAATGTATGGTTACAAGACAAAACTGAATGGAATCTCTCCCACAACAAATCCTCTTGTTTGGTCTTGTTCCTTCAGAGTTCTGGGGTTCCTTTCTTCTTTACCTGTGAACATTATCTTTTTCTCAAGCTGGTGTCTCTTATCTGGAGACCAGAAAATTGGTTTGTATGTATTATCCCCTTGGTGCGAATCTTGTCTGCCTATAGTTATAGTGGAGGATTAGAGCAAAGCAGACACTGAGAGGAAATAAACTTGTGTGGGAGCTACTCAAATGACCAAAACACGTGATATGAATTGTTTCCTGCACTTTGAGGTCACTTTACAGTTTTCAGAATATCTAAGTTTAGTCTTCAAAAGTCACCCTTTAAGGCAGGCGGAGCTGGTGGTAAAATCCCCCTTTTAAAGATCATAAAATTGCATCATTGGGAAGAAATTAACCTGGAGTCTGTGAGCTTGGTTTTAAAATTTTTTTTTAGTATTTTGATAACCATATTTCAATACAATTGTTTCTTTTGGAATCCTATGTATTTTTATTTTGTGCATTTACAAATATTATTCTGAGAAGTCAATAAACATTTATTAGGTACCTATTGTGTGCCAGGCCCTGTGCCCAGGCACTGGGGTCAATAGATTTCATCAGGCTTTCAAAGAGGCATCCATGCCACAAACATGGTCAAGGACTCCTGGTTTAGTCCAACTGCTTAATATTAAAAATTAGGAAACTGAGTCTCAGAGAGTATCAGCCACCTCTTATGTTAGAGGATAACAAGGCCAAGGAGTGTTAAGTGTATTTCTTAAGGTTCTGTGTAGCTGGTTAGCACAGAGGCAGGTAGATAGTATAGTGGATAGAGCATTGGGCAAAGAAACAGGACAGATCTGAGTTTGAGTCTTACCTCAGATACTTAATAGTTGTATGATCCTGGCAAAGTCACTTAACTTCTCTGATCCTCAGTCTCCTCATCTGTAAAATGATGATAATAATTGCTTCTACTTTCTAGAGTTATTGTGAGGATCAAACACACCCACTAATACATACATGTATACATACATATACACAACATATATATACCACACACATACACATATGCATTTATGTATGTATGTATAAAGCACCTTGCAAATTTTAAAGTGAGATATAAATGCTAATGAATATTATTAGTTCAACTGAATAAAAATACACTGAAAAGAATAAGGGGTTTTAAAAATACTTAATGACTCAAAATCTAAACTTACATTCCTAAGAGCTATAATATTTAAAAATTGACCAAAATGAATTCAAATTGGTGTAAGATACTAAGTTTCTCTACCAAGCAGGAAAATGAGATGCATAGAATGGGGCTGAGGAGGATAGGGTATTAAATATAGAAGTAGCAGATGGGATTTTCCTTGTATTGACCTCAATAACACAGAAAGCACATGTTAGCAAGATCTTATTGTTTAGACACTGTTGACTGGGTACGTGGTTCTCTGCAAAATGAAAGCTGAAATGACAAGGTCCCTTCCCTGAGGAACTTAACAGTTCAAATTAGACATAAGCACATCTGAACTAAATGAGACACAGCATAACAGTAGGCCCCATAATTGAGTCGATGTGATAGGAGAGGTCAGTCCTAGAACTGTACATTGAAAAAGTCTTAAAGGAGACTTGGAATAAAAGACTTCTGAGTAAGAAAAGTCTTGAGGGAGGACGACCGCCCAGCATCTCCACTCCATGATGGTGGGGGACACACTAAAAGAAGGACAAAGGGGAAGAACATGGGAACAAGATGAAAGTGAGGTATTTATAGGCAATTAGGCCTGTAAACTTACCGATGATTTATGGCTCTAGCTATTAGGAAAAACTTAATAATGAGAGCTGTTAAAAAGTAGAATCTGCCTAGACACAATTCTTTACTCTAGGTCTTTTATCAGAGGTTATGTGACCATTTGTTGGGGACATTAGAAGGTTTTCCTTTCAGGTATGGGTTGGACTAGATCCCTGTTGAGGTCCATTCTAAGTCTCAAATTATGTGATCTCTTCCACACTCTCATTCTACTGTCAGTTTAATTCAACAAACAAATTAACTGCCTTCTATGCTCGAGGCCTAGGGCTAGGTGCAGGGTCTACAAAGAAAGACTGGATATGCATTTTGCTCCCAAGGATGTTACAGTCTGATAGGAGGTTAAGGAATGTACAGAGATAACTGATAAAGGGAATGAAATTACTATAAAGGTAAGATCTCTATAGAGAGAATACTTTGATAACTAATAATGGAGAGATGACAAATTTGACAGTGCTTTACACAGCATTCATTCAGTTGCTTTTCAGTCACGCCCAACGCCTCATGACTCCATTTGGGGTTTTCTTGGCAAAGGTTTGTCATTTTCTTCTCCAGCTCATTTTTATAGATGAGAAAACTAAGGCAAACAGGGTTAAGCGACTTGTCCAGCTAGTAAGTATCTGAGGCCAGATTTGAACTCAGGAACTTTCTAATTGTGTCAAAATGGCTGCCCTTTACATAGCATAGGTATTTGGTAAGTTCTGAATGATTTTATTTGTGTATTTTTGTCATTGGTTGCTGCAAGAGGTCTTTAGAACAGTGCGTCTTAACCTATTTTGTATGTGTTATGTACTGCTTTGGCTATCTGACAAAATCTATGAATCCTTTCTCAGAATGTTTTTAAGTGCACAAAATAAAATACATAGGATTACAAAGGAAGTTAATTATGTTGAAATAAATTCTAAAATAGTTTGTCAAGAAACTCACCAAGTTCCCCAAATGTCATGGCAAGCAAAGTAGTACTTTGCTCCTTGTTTCCAACAATCAAATGCCTTTGAGCCTAACCTTTGATCGTGTCAGGTCTTTGTTGGAAATAGTATACATTGCCCTTAATAGGACTAAGAGAGTTTGGAGACCTTCCCAGCCCTTAATAGATCTAATGTCATCACATGGAGCCCACGGTGGGAGGAGCTTGCCAAAAGAGTGAGCAGGAAGGACAGAGTAGGAAGCAGTAGGGCAGATAAAAGCTGGAGCTGAGTTGGGACCGAGCAGAGCTAAGGGAGAATGTTTTGTGATGTGTGATACTCTTGTTCTGTCTATTGTGCTGTGTTGGTGCTACTTTGTCAGACAGAAGCACTCTATTGATTTGTGTTTATTTCTCAGACAGAAAGTGAATTGAGATGATAGTACCAGCAATGTGTGTAAATATTGTTGTAGCCCTGCTGAGCTTTGTTTTCCTAGAAACTAAAACTGTGAAGAGCTTGGAGTGAAGCAGTCTCCATGAGCTGTGATATGGAACAGGAGTGGAGAGCTGCCTACCTGTGAATCCAGGCAGCAGTCAGAGGAATCCAGGCAAGAGCTGGGAGTGTGGAAAAGGAGCCATGGGGTTTGGAAGTAAGCCTTGAGTTAAGATGAAAGGACACTTTACTTGGGTACTCAGTACTGACTGATGATATTGTAACTAACTCCTAGGGGTAGATAGCTTTTGTACTTTCCACTACCTCTTAAGGATGATTGGTTTAAGGATGATTGGAAACTAGCCTCCAATCAAGATGAAAGAATACATTAGATGGTACTTTATATTGATTGAGGAGATTGTGACTTACTGAATGATATATTTCATTTAAGACTATGTGGCCACCTTAGTAATAAGTTGTTATCTTGTATTGTTGTGAACATTGTTCTTTAGTCTCTTGAATGTTTTGCTTTTGTTTATTGCTGAATAAATAAAGAATTCACTGTACTATGTGATTAGATCCTTAAAGTTATTCACAGCAGTAGTCCTCAGGAGAGCTGCTACTGATTGACTTTACATTGACCTATGTCAGGTTTTATATGATGATAGACTTAGAGCTCAAAGATACCTCAGAAGCTATCTAGTCCAGCTCCCTGGTTTTATTGTTGAAGAATCTGAGACCCATGGAGTTAAAGGGACTTGACCCAGGTCATACAGATAATAAGATTTGAAGAATTTGAACTTAGGTGCCCTGCTTTCAGAGTTTATGCTTTTTCTGCTACATACTATTTCCTATATATCACATTTGATCATGACATTCCTTTTGATCTCTTTTCCTTGAGTTTATGGTCAAGGTATGAAGGAAACAGTCACAAATGCTGTATCTTCCTGATATCCTCTGATCTGATGAGAAAATGGAAAAACATCTGGTGAGAGGGAAAAGAAAATTATCCTATTCACTTTAACTATATAATTTGTAATAGTGGTAACTACCATATCTCCACACACTGATCAGTTAAAAACAGAAGGGTACGTGCTTCCCCTTTCCTCATCCATTCTGCTATCTGTGTTTTGTTCTTTGACATTCTTAATAGGCACACAGCCAGAATACTCATCAAAGAGTGTCCCTCTCAATATGGCTTTGACTCATTTCCCATCATCCCACTTTCACAAAATCATAGAATGTCAGACTTAGAAGGACTGCATACCATCAAGTCCAATCCATATCTAAACATAAGGCACTGTTGGTGAAGCTATGAATTGATACCACCATTTTGGAAAGCAATTAAAAAAAGTTACTTAATAATGTATGCTCTTTGACCCAGGTATACCACTGCTATGCCAAAATGGATCAAAGAAATAGGAAAAGATCTTATATGTACAAAAATATTTATATTTTTGTAGTAGTTCTTTTTATGGTGACAAAAAATCTGGAAATTAAGATTTCCAAACAATTAACTAATTGACTGAATAAGTTGTGGTATGTGAAAGTGATGAGAAAAAGATGATTTTTAAAAGACAGGAAAAGATGTAAAGATGGATGTAGAATAAAACAAGCAGAATCCAAAGAACAATTTATATAATAACAAAATTGTAAAGACAAGCAATTTTGACAGCTATACTAGAAGAACTATAATCTAGTGGAGGGTAGAGAGTAAAGAGCTCCTCCTTGTACCTCCTTCTAGGGAAGGTGCCTAGGCCAGCTATCTCTTCATTTTTCATCCTCTGGATTTCTCCATTATGCCTCAGAAACATCCTCACCTTCAAGAATACTTCAGCCATAGAACTTATATCTCCTTAGTACCTGCTATCTCTGAGATGCCTCCCTTCCTCTGACTTTGTATCCCTTTAGCATTTGATGCTTGCTTTTTGTTTTAGATAGATGCTTTTTATGATATTAAGAAAGGTCTTTCTATGCCTATACTTTGTAGAGGTTTTTTGTTTTTTGTTTTTTGTATAAATGAGTGTTATACTCTGTCAGATACTTTTTCTGCATCTATTGAAATGACTATATGATTTTGGATTTTTTTTTGTTTTTGATATAGTTAATTATGTTGATTGTTTTATTAGTATTGAATGATCCTTATATCCCTGTTATAAATTTCACTTGGTCATTATGAATGATTTCTTGGATAAATCACTGAAATTTATTTGACTGGATTCACCTGAAGTTTTCTTTTTGTGTTTTATCTTTCCCTGGTTTAGTTAGATATTAGGACTATGTATCTCATAAAAGAATTCTAGTAGAGTGTTTATCAATATTTGAGAATAATTTGTAAAGTATGCATTCTAAATGTTCTTTAAAAGTTTGATAGAATTCTCCTGTGAATCTGTCAATTTCAAGAATCTTTTTCTTTGGTAGTTCCTTTATAGCCAGATCTATTTTTTTTTCTTCTGACTCTGGGTTATTTAAGATCTCTATCCAGTCTTCTAGTAGTTTAGATATTTTATATTTTTGAAGGTATTTATTTCTTCTATCTTCTCAGTTTTGTTACCATGTAATTGTGCATAATATGTTCTGATTATTTTTTTTATTTCTTCTGGTTTTACTTTGATTTTATCTTCCAGTAATTTTTCAGTTATGTTAAACTCTTTGTGACCCATTTGGGGTTTTCTTGGCAAAGATACTGGAGTGTTTGCCATTTCCTTCTCCAGCACATTTTACAAATGAGGAAACTAAGGCAAACAGGGATAAGTGATGTGCCCAGGATCACACAGTTACAAGTGGCTGAAGCCAGATTTAAATTCATGGAGATAAATCTTCCTGAATCCAGGACCGGCACTCTATCTACTGTGTCACCTAACTGCCCAATTTTACTTTGCTCATTTCCTATTTTATTGATCTGCTTTTCTGCTGTCTTTTTAAAAATTAGGTTAGCTAAGAATTTGTCAATTTTATTAGTCTTTTCAAAGAATCAGCTTTTAGTTTTGTTTATTGTTTCTATGTTTTTTTTCCAATTCATCTCCTTTCATGATTTTTTTAGATATGTCAACTTTCTCATTTTTAAAAATGCACATTCAGTTCATCAGTGTTGTCTCTTTCAATTTTACCAATATGTTTCTAGAATATATATTCTAACATGTTTCTAGGTATATAATTTTTCCCCAAGGACTACTTTAGCTACATCTCAAGAGTTTTGGTATGTTATTTCATCGTTACTATTTTCTTTTAGAAAGTTATTCATTGTTTCTATGATTTGTTCTTTGACCCACTCATTATTTTGGATTTCATTGTTAAGACTCCATTTGGGTTTTTATCTTTTGTTTGTGGTCCCTAAACCAATTGGTCTTTGGGTCTTCTACTGTAGCCTCACTGTAAGTAGCATGAGAGGTAAGGGAGGGTTGTTGAATGAGTTAAAGATCAGTAAGCATCAGTTTATGGGTTTTGATGTTTGTTTTGTTTTTAATCTTCTTTTGGATTCTGGGTATCTTAGATGATGGAAGAAACTGAAGTTGCTTTATATTTGGTACAAAATTTCTGTTTTGAAGAAGTTTGAGAGGTCACGAGAATTAGAGAAAATGTCTAGTTCTCCTTGCTGCTTATAAGATCTGAAACTCAACTATGCATATCTGTTACAAAGAATTAGCTTTTCTTTTTTTTTCTCTTTCTCTTTCTTTTTTTCTTCTCTCTGTCTCTGTCTCTCTCTGCAATGGGGTAGGGAGGGGAGGGAGAAAAAAGACATTTATGTTCATTAAAAAAACGCACTTAAAAAAGATATCGGTGACCTACTAGGACGAAATGTTGCAATATCACTTCACTGTATTGTTGGTTTTGTTTAATTGTTATACTTTGTTAAAATACAGCTATTTCTGGGTGGGGATAATCTGGAAATGTTTGTGATGTAAAAACAAAACAATTACACTTTTTTTTAAAAAAGCAATCAGGGTTAAGTAACTTGCTCAAGGTTACACGGCCAGTTATTTCTGGGTGGGTGCTAAGTATCTGAGCCCGGATTTGATCCCCAGGTCATCCCGACATTGGGGCCGGTGCTCTTACTTGCTGAGTCACCTGGCCGCCCCTAAGCAATTGGGGTTAAGTAACTTGCTCAAGGTTACGTGGCCAGGTGTTTCTGGGTGGGTTTGCTAAGTGTCTGAGCCCGGATTCGATCCCCAGGTCATCCTGACACTGGAGCCAGTGCTCTTATTTGCTGTGCTACCTGACTGCCCCAAAACAATAGCACTTTAAAAAAAAAAAGGAAAGACAGCCCCACTCCTCATGAAGTTTATATTCTAATACAGGGAAATAATGTACCTCTTTGTATATGCTCAAACCTGTTAAGGAATCTAGTTTCCTGAACTCTTAGCGATCATTAGACTCCCTTTGACCCTTGAATGTCAATACCATTGCACTGTTGACTTACACTTTTGAATCTTGGACAAGCCTTTTGCCTCTGGCCTTTCCTTACTGGTTACCTTACATTAACTGCTCTATTAATGACCCACTTTTTTTTCTTTGTGGACCCTCCTCAGCAGAGTCATTTCTGGTGCGGATAGTTCTGTTTATTGGACCAACCTACTGGCATTAGGATTTGTGCTACAAAGCACTCTTGGTTGCAACCTCTGACTGGCTCCGTGCCTGACCTCATTCCTGGATTGTACAGAACACGTCTCAAGCTAAGCTGGTCCAAAGACCCAGGACCCCATGTTCACACTGTGTTTCAGCAATCTATTGCTGCCAGAGAAGAGGCCACCAGGGTACTGCTGAGTTATGGACCTAAGGGTCTTCTAATGAACCTCAGAGAAATTTCCTTTCTCTTCTTCCTAGCTGACCCCAGAAATTCTTGGTTTGGCAGCATGAAAATTATAGCTATTACAGTAATTTATGTGAATTGCTTATCATTTATTCTTAATTGCCATGCAGAAAAATAATGATTATGCATATCATTAAATGTGGGTCAGGTCAACTTTGTTGTAAGCTTTATTTGTTTACAACTATCCAGGCACAAGATCATGCAGACAGAAGTGGGACAGACTTGTGTACCCTCTCAGAATAAAAAGTTATGCAGTAAGAGAAAGACAGAAATGTCAGGCAAATCAAACTCTCTGTTTGCCGGCCACTTCTCTCAGCATCTCTTTGCTTTATTCCTCATGCATTCTTTTCTTTCTCACCACCTGCCCTGCACTGATTGGCTTCCTTCCTGAATGAAATGTATGCCAACCTCTGATAACTACCCCTTTGCTCTCCAGTGATAATATATCACCCATCAATTTGATTATATTCTGAAGGAACTATGCTTTGAACTTCAACATCTGCTTGTGTATCCCTATAGGTTGCCTGTCTGTTTGATTATCCTGACCAATAGACTCTTTGAACACTAATTTAGTTTCTTATTAACTTCAGTCTCTAGTGTACCAGTTTCCTAGACCTGATTCCACCCTCTGTGATCCAGGATCTGGCAACACTAAACTGTCCATGGAATCTCAGTATTGGTTGTTGCTTGTCACTACTGTGTGGTCATCTATTTCTGACTTAGAAATAATCAGGGCACAGTGGTAGAGGATACTGTTGGGGAACAGTGAAAGGGATGGATTTAGGGAACTGAAAATCTGATGAGTCTTCCGATTAATAGTGATACATGATTCCATTTTGGGTTCAGGTTTGAAAATACTTAAGAAGTAGCATAAGGGACTTCCAGGTCCACCCTCCCCGAGCCAGAATCTGAAGACAGACAATTTCTAACCTATCTTCACTTATTTAGCACTGCCCAATATCAGGTAGTGACCGAGGTGGGGTTGGGGGCGGGGGAGTGAAGGGGGAGGAGGGAAGAGTGTCAGTAGCTTTGGGGCCTGCTAAAGTCTCTGCAGCTTGAGATGAGTCTTTTCTTGCATGCTGTGCTCTGAAATTAATCTGGCTTCTGCCTGCCATGTGCTGACATAGACTGTTACTTTAGAGTTATTTAAGGAGAAGCATTTACCCTCCACAATTAGATTTTTCACTGCTCTCCCATTATTAGATCAAACAAAGTGATGCCCTGTTCCCATCTCTGAAAACTGTGCACAGACTCCAGTTAGCCACAATATGCCCATTCTTCTGTCAAAAAACTGCTAGGCAATAGGGCATTTCTCTAGCTTAACACTGTGTGTCCAGTATATGTATCCTTATGTCTCTTTAGAAAATATGCATAATATAGAAAACACTCATATAATTTGGATAAAAGAGAAAGTATTTTTGAATTCCATATACTTCATTAAGATAATCTGATTTCATTTTTATCATTGTCAAGTCTGGGCACAACATAGAATTTAGATCTGGAAGAGTCCTTGGGCATTATCTAATCTAAACTCCTGATTTTTATAGATGATTTTTATAGATTTTATATATGTACACACATATATGCATATAAATTAACTTCTAAATATCTAACTCCGAGAATACAATTTGTAGGCTCTTTTGTCATACAGGTGAGAAAAAAACCAAGAGAATGAATAATCTGGTAGATATTGTCATAGACAGAACTTCCTTATTGGAAAGGAAGGAGGTAATATTTGAAACAAAAATGAGATCCGACTTCTTTTGTCTTAGCATTTGAGGGTAGTGTTCCAGCCTAATTGTTAACTAGCTAGACTTTTTCAGCTGTGGTTTAATTTTCTTCTCAAACAATTGGATAGCCATGAAGGAAGGGAATAGGACTGTGAAAGTAGAAAATAATAGTTCCTTAGGCAATGTGGGTGCACTTGTCTGACTGAAATCTGTGTATTTTTATTCACCCCACATTATGAGTGGTCTTCTACATTTCCTATAGCACTACTGTTCAGTGCCCCATTTTAAACTTTCATTTAATCCAAGAGTCTATCTCTGAGTCACATCTTTCAGTGTTATATTATTAACCCCAACTACTCTGCCCTTTTGATTGGATGGATAAATCATATTGGCGGGTAGGAGGAGTTACCAATGTAGTCATGTGCCAGAATGAAGGGAAAGATGATTAGGAACATATTTTAATATTACTTTTTGTAAATGCCCATTTTAATGCCATAAAATTTCACTCCCTTGAGCGTGTACATATTTATTTTATGTTAAGTTTCTTATGTCACTGGATCTCTTTGGGACTTTTGATGCTATAAATCACCTTCTTCTGCACACTGTCTTCTCCCATGGCTTTTATGACACTTCTTTTTAGTCTAATTTGTTGGATCATTATTGTCTCCTGCCTACTAAGTGTGGGTGTCTTCCAAGCCTTTGTCCTTGACCTTCTAATATAATTTAGAAAGATCTAAATGATATTATTAGTTTCTATGAATTCAATTATCATTTCTATGAAAATGATCCCCAAATCTATCTATACAGTCTTAATCACTCTTCTGAATTTGACTTTTGGGTTGCCATCTACCTGCTGTACATTTCCATCTGGATGTCCTATCCCCATCTCTAATTCAACATAGCTAAAACAGAGTCCAATGTCTTCTTTGCTAAACCTGCCTCCTCTCCAACTTCTCTGTTTCTCTCAGACATTACCAAACTTCTAGTTCCTTAATTTTACAACCTTCCAGTCACCTTCAAATCTTATTCCTTTTTAAATTCAATCAGATGTTTTTAGAAATAGGATGAATGGAACCAGGAAAACTGCATAATAACTACAACAATGTAAATGCAAAGCTAACAACAATGAATTTGAATGCTATCTAATTATAATCAACAAGGTTAGCAAAGAAAATATGATTAAAAAGGTTAACAAAGAAAATATGATAAATGCTTTTCAATCCCTTACTGAAGAGATTGGGCAATATGGTGTAATATTTGAATGATAATGGTAATTTGAAGATCTTCCCTGCCCCTTAATAAGCCTAAGGGAATTTGAAGACCTTCTCTATTTTGAAAATATACTCTGCCCCCTAATAGGCTGAATGTAATCACATGGAGCCTGTGGTGGGAGGAGTTTGCTGAAGGGTGGAGCAGAGCCCACAGGGAGCTGGGAGTCAGAGCAGCTATACAAAGTTGGGAGGAGAGGATGCTTCTGAGGGAGACAGTTAGGCTTGTGTGTAAAACTTGGTTTGTGGGAAGGCTAAAGGATGGTGTGACTCTCTGCTACATTGTGGTGCATTAACTTCTATGTTGCTATGATGGATGCCGTTTCCTAGTGTTAGGATTTGGTTTTCTGGTATCTGAATAAATATTTTGCTTCTGTCTTTTTTATGGAGAGTCTGTTATATTTTGTAATTAAGCACTATGAAGGTCTATTTATAGTGACTGTTGGCACTGTGAATATTGCATTGGCGCTACATATGGGTGTGGAATATTATATATATGCTGTCACATTCAGGGTATATTGGCAAGTTTTGCTGAACTACTTCTTTCTTCCTTTCTTTTTTAATTCTTTCATTCCATGGGATAAATCTCTGGGTAATGGGTAGGGGAAGGATATCTTTGGAAATGAAGGTGACGTAAACAGAAGATATCAATATTTTTTTAATCTAATAAAAAGAAATAGTACTGTGAGAATGAGAAACTTTCAAATGTGTTTTCTTTTCTGATAAAGGCCTTTCCTATTTAATTGTAGATGAACAACTTGTTTGCTTTGATTTCCTGGTGGCCATCTCAAAAGCACAGGAGCATCAGGGCTCCAAGTAGTGCTTTTTAAAATTTAAATGATTATAACTTCTTTTGCTAAATTCTTTGGGAGATGGAAGTGGTGAGAGGAAAGTCTAGGTGGTATCACCCTAGCATTATAGCGTCCCTTCTGATAGGAGGAACTATGAGTAATTTTGGAAATTTCACTCACAAAATCCCTGATGTGATCCTATACAGGGAAATGTTGGACACATTAATCTCCGGTTCATTTTGCTCCTCCAAAGGGCCCCTCAGAGCCCCTGCAAGCACTCAGACCAATAAAAAAAATGAAATATGGAAAGGGTTCTATTTATGTAACAAAAATAAAGAATACATATTCAAGCCCTTAGACAGTTAAGAAACTTCTCCTTCTTCTCCTATCAATCAATAAGTCAGTCAATCAACATTTATTAAGTATTTACCATTTGCCAGGCATTGTTCAAGATTCTTGAGCTATAGAGACAAGAATGAAATAGTCTATGTCTCCAAGGAGCTTATATTCTATCGAGGGCAACCATGTATACATATAGAAGGTGTCCCAAAAGTCTTATAGTTTTAAGCTATGAAAATTTAATTTCCTTTACAAAGTTTTCCCACCAATATGACTTGTCCATGTGACAGTTTTAATGGCTATATATTAAATATGATTTAAGCCATTAAAGCTTTAAACTGCACTAAAATTTTTGGGAAACCTTTATAAGTATTTACAAAATATATGAAAAACAAATTCAAGCTTTTAGGGAGTGGGGAAGAGGGCACTAACAGCTGGGAGAATCAGGAAAGACTCTGTAAAAAGTAGACTTGAGATGGATTTTGAAGGAAGCAAGGGATTTTAAGAGACATTCTTTCCCAAGCTGGGGTTGGGAGTAGAGGATGAATGGGGTAGAACAGACAATGCAAATATGAAGGGAAATGCAAGTAGGTCTCATGCACTTGTACTATATTTATAGTACAATTCTGTCTGGTTGAGAGTTTGAGTTGAGTCCTGAAGGAAGCCAGAGAATCAAGGAAGCAGAATTTTCTTCCTCATTGGAGGAACATTCCAGGCATGGAGGGCAACCAGTGAAGAAACAAAAAGGCAGGAGATGGAATGTTGTGCATGAGGATCAGCAGAAAGGCCAAAGCTGCTTGATTATAGAGCTTGTGGATGAAAGATACCTGTCTTGTCTGTCACTGCCCTTAGATCTGCACTGTGTCATTCTCTGTTTGCATCATATCATTCTCTGTTTGTGTCTTCTTCTCTCTGTGTTTGCCTTCTGGGCACCATATGGTCCTGTAAGCTTATCAGGAAGCAGCTCATGCCTTGCATATATACATGTTGGGAGTCTTCTTTGCACAAGGTGGTAGGTGTTTGCTCCATTTTTATAGGCACACACTCCATAAAGAAGTGGGACCATTTACCCCATTCCATAGTTCAACTGAAGAGGCAGTATGACACATAGAAATACTGTGGACTTGGAAGCAGAAGGGCTGCATTTAATCCTAGATATGTTGCTTATTAACTGTGTGAGACCTTGGGTAAATCACTTAACCTCTCCAGGCTGCAGGTTCCTCATCTGTAAAATGAGGGAGTTGGACTAGATGGCTTCTAAGGTCCTGAAAGCTATAAATTTATGATCTAATGATAATGTAGGTTAATCTGGGTCATGAATAGGCATTCGATTGGACCTCTCTGTTTTTCCTTTTTTCATAGATGCAGTACCTCAAAGGGTTATTCTGAGGATCAGATGATATCCTGTAAGCAAAACTGTTCACAAACAGAAAAAACTCTATAAATGTGAAATCTTATTATCATGCATTGGAGTTAAAGTTTGGCCATGTTCACAGACTATAGGGATTAAATCTCACAGTTCACAAGTTTCCAAACTATTGTTTAGTCTCCAGAGCTATGACCCCCTCTCTAAGAAAATTACTGTGTGGTAAAGAAGAAAAATAAGAGAATCTGAATTGGGTTTTATTTTAGTCTCACTTGGTGCTTTTTTCTTCCCTCTATGTTTTCTGTTTGCCCTGTAATTATCTTGGGTACCTAGATATCTGAGGTGAAAAATTAACAAGTGAAAAATCCAAAACAGATTAAAAACTCTCATTGGTACTTAGAGTCCTCAATAATCTAAATAACTTTTAGAACAAATATCACCCCACTGATTTCCATCTGCATTGGACTAGAAATAAAACATTTGGAACAAGGATTAAATTTTTCTTTGCTCTTTTGATATTTATCAGATGATAGGGCCAACTAAACTTTGGAATGGGGCATACATAGCCATTGGGCACACAAATTCTGTTTTTGTGAGTTAGGGCTAATTCAGTAGCACATATGACAGTGATTCTTGTTTGTAGGATTTCAGGTAACGTTCTTTGAAAGGAGTAGGAAATTGCGTTTTGATGAAGCTGTCCAATGGTGCAGATGCATCCCATGATTTTAACTTCAAAGATGGTGACATTTCTCTCCTTCCTGTTACGTTATCACCTATCTCTGCAGATCTTCCACTTCCTGCTTCAGTAGAACTATAATGGGATGGTTTGTGCTTGGTCTGTGGTAGAGCCCTCTGAGTTTATACTGTCCTGATCAATCACAGTGGGACGCACTGTTCCTTGGTTCCACCTTAGCAATATCATTTTGGTCCTCTTTGAGAAGGGACAACAACCAACCAGTGGGATAGTTATTATTTATTTTTATTAATTTTTTATTATTTATTTTTATTAATAGTTACTATTAAGAGCTTCCGTCTGCCCTGAAGCATGTTACCATTTGGGAGCGAATATCCAACTGGGCATTTATTTATTCATTCATTCATTCATTTGTTTATTTTGCTTTTTGGAGGACAATTGGGGTTAAGTGATTTGCCCAACGTCACACAGCTAGTTTTTGTGTTGTGTCTGAGGCTGGATTTGAACTCAGGTCCTCCTGACTCCAGGGCCAGTGCTCTATTCACTGTGCCACCTAGCCGCCCCTCCAACTGGGTATTTATTTATTTTCAGACTCATGGGAGTAGAAATTACAATTCAAAACCTTTAAGGCACCAGGATAACTAAAACTTTATTTTAAAAACAATCCATTATGTTATGTGATTTAACCTCGAGATTAAAAGGAATATCCAATCTTCTTGTGTTGTTACTATCCATTAGAGGTAGCATGGGGTAGTCACTGGAAGGACAGACCCTGAAATGCTCCTTCTGGAACATGCCAGCTTTGTGACCACAGGTGGGCTACTTTCAGTGCCAGCCAGTTCTCTAAGACTGGAAGTTACACGAGGTATACATTGCTGGAGGGAGTTTCCACCCCTGAAGCTCTCTATGTCATTGAAATCACTAGTCTGGATAAAAAAAGAAAACCTAGTTTACATTTCCCCACCAAATTATTTTGTGTTGTTTTGGGCAACCGACTAACTTTATGTTCCCCAGTTTCTCTATCTGTTGAGCTATTGGGGGGGGGGGGCGGCATTTAGATTATGTAATTTCTATCTAAATCCCATCCAACTAAGACATTCTATGACCGGATTCACTGAGACAGAATCTGGTCAAATTTTCCAAAACATTAAGATTTAATCCACGTGTTAAACATTTTGGTTTAGTTTTCTTGATGAAAAGAGTTTTGTTAGTGGAGATTTCTGATGAAGATTGATACTGTTGGAAGCTGGAATTAAGTGACAATTATTAAGGATGATTGCCGCTTGCTTTAAATGATAACCATCTGTTTTCCATCACACATTTAGCTTGATCAGATGGCCTGTTGTGACTGAAAGGTTATCTCTGAAGGAGCCTGGTGGCTCACCCTTTGGCTAGAAGTCTACCAGCTGTCACCACACGTGTTCACATAATAATGAACAATGACTTTTTTTTTGGGGGGGGGTGAGGGCTCTGATAACTTTTCTAAAGCGGTGTGTGTGTGTGTGTGTGTGTGTGTGTGTGTGTATTTAAGTATTATTAGATTATGGTATTTTCATTTTAAGCCTAGTGACAGCCATGCCTCTTTTCCCTTTTCATTCCTATCACCAGCAACTACCCCCTTTTACTCTCTCTCCACCCCTTCTCCTCCCTTTTTTTGTAGCCAGCTTCTTGGTCTGGGCCATGAGTCACTGGTACTGAAATGGATGTTGGTGCCTTTGGGGTGGTTTTGAGATTTGCTAGCAGGGAAGAGAGACTGTTATTAACCTCCCTTGCAAGAGCAAACACATTGCCTTTCCCTGCTGCCCAATTTCCATCAACTGGAGAAATAAGAGCTCTTTCTACACCTGGACTGTGGCAGCTGTTTCTGTTTATGAACCAAATGATAGACAGCCAGCATCTAGTAACTCTATAGCAGTAAGGGCCCTGCCCCTCCATACTTCTTGGGGGAGGGGGGTTCATAAGGGCATTTTGGGGGCATGCTTCCTTAGAAGTATAGGTCACATAGATGCCATGTGAATATTTTGTCTCTGAACAAAATGACTAATAATTGTCATTAATTTCATCATTACTGTGACATTTATGCCATATTCTCATTCCACACCTGGTACAGTGTTTTTCCTTTGAGAAACAAGCAAATTAAAAAATCCTGCTTTTTTCCAGAATGCCTGCTTCTAAGTTTTTGGTGGTATCAAAGAACTGGCAACAAAACGGATGACCATTGAAGAGGGAATGGTTAAACAAATTGTGGCACATGAATGTAATGGAATATTACTGTCGTGTAAGAAACAACAGATATTACGAAAAAGAAGCAGAAGAAGACTTAGGTGAACTGATGCAAAGTGAAGTAGGTAGAGCCAGAAAAACCATATCTGTAATGATCGAAACAATATAAATGGAAGGAATGATCACCAAAGCACAACTGAAAATGAATGCTGCAAATGTACAAAGAACAAGCTTAGCCCTAAAGAAGAGACAGAGAAGATACTTCCCCCGACTTCCTTGAGGACATCAGTGATATCAGATTATCTCAGTGTATTAATCATTTTTTTCTAATTTTTTCCTCCTTCCTTTTTTTTAAACTTCCTCTCCCCCCCCCCCCCCAATTCTTTGTTATATAGGTTGACTCTCTGAAGAAGGAAGAGAGATACAGAGGAAAATTTAGGCCATGTCAAAACAAAAGATATAAATAAAAATTTATTTAAAAAAATAAACATGGGAAGAAAAACAACCCCCCCCCAAACAAACAACAAGAAAAAATTAACACTGCTCCTTTCATAGGGATTTCAATTTAAGTAATTTTTGTTTGTGAATTGACCCAAAAGAAAGACCCCCCAAAATCCATGGAAGTGTTTCATTGTAAATATAAATGTTATTATATATCAATTACAATCAATCAATAAACATTTATTATTTAATTGTTAATTATTTATTAAACTGCTATCTTCAAGGCACTGTACTAAGTTCTGGGGACACAAAAGAAGGCAAAAGACAATCTTTGTCTTCAAGAACAAACAAATATAGAAAAAAGCAAGCTATATACAGGGTAAATAGGGAATAATTTACAGAGGGAAGACATTGGAATTAAGAGGGGTTGGCTTTCAGTCAAAAGACTTTTGTTGAGACTTAAAAAAAACCAGGGAGATCAGAAGTTTTGTAATAAGACTGGAAAGGCAGGAGGATGTGGTAGGTTTTTGAATACTAGAGAATTTTGTATTTGATCCTGAAGTTAAGAGGGAGCTACTGGAACTTACTGAAGGTGATATGACTGGAGATGCTCTTCAGGAAGGAAAGTTCTTAAAAATTAGACCAGGTATTGTCGATCCTGGCCCATTATACTTTGCAAGATATTAAAGCCTATGGAGAAGCAATATGGGAATCTATTTTTTTTAAAGAGGTCATCCTTTGCCTCATTTCTTATTAAGCCTTAATCATTGAATAGGCTTTGTCTTAGTCAAACCAAACCTATTAAATAATTTATTTTGGATCCCCATTGCATCTGGGGCCATCTCCAGTTGTCCTGATCCATATCTGGCCACTGGACCCAGACGGCTGTGGAGGTGAAAGTGAGGCTGGTGACTTTGCACAGTCCTCCCTCACTTAAATCCAATTCACTTACAAGTCATGGCATCACCTTCCTGATGTCATGGTCCTCCTGGAGAACAAAGACAAATGGGAGCAAAGTAGTCTAGTCTAGTGCATCTTCTGCTCTGCCTAGTTTCAACTCCGCTGAACAAGATGCCTTTCCTGCATTAGGCACAATCACCTCTAGTCTAATGCTTCTAATCTCATCACCAAGCCACTGACTTAAACCTTGACTAAGGCCACCTCCCTCAGCTTCCTTTATCTGGTTGGTGGACTTAGACTCCCCCTGATGCCTTCCTTTGCAGAGAGCAGAAACTGGGCTTTTGTATTTACGCCTCTCTGCATCTTCCCTGTTGCCTTGGTTTCAACTCAGTTGAACAAAATATACCTTGATTTCCCCTTTCTTTTGCTGCTTCCTTTTGTGTATTGTCTTCCCATTGGATGGTAAGCTCCTTGAAGGTAGGGACTGTCTTTCTTTTTATTAATTGTTTCCCAAGTGTTTAGCATAGTACCTGGCACATTTGTTATTGTTCAGTAATTTCAGTCATGTTTGACTTTTCATGACCCCATTGGGGGTTTTCTTGGCAAAGATACTGGAGTGGTTTGCCATTTCTTTCTCCAGGTCCTATTAGAGATGAGGAACTGAGGCAAACATGATTAAGTGACTTGCCCAGGGTCACACAGCTAGTATCTGAGGCCAGATATAAACAAAGGTCTTCCTGACTCTAGGTCAGGACCTCTATCTACTGTACTACCTAGTAGCCCCACTGTCTAGAGAATATTAGTCACTTAATTAAATGTTTTTTGGATTGGATTGAAACTGACATGGAGACCTAGGTTAGACTCTCATCTTTAATACTTACTAGCTGTATAACCATGGGCAACTCAGGCTCAGTTTCCTCATCTGTAAAATGGAATGATTAATGATGCCTATATGTCTTAGCTCACAAGGTTGCTGCAAAGCTCAAACGAAATAACTTATAGGAAATAAATTGCACACCTTAATCTACCAGATAGTTTTGTTTCAGTCATTTTTCAATCATGCCCTACTCTTTGTGACCCCATTTGGGGTTTTCTTGGCCAAGATACTGGAGAGGTTTGCCATATCCTTCTTCAGCTAACTTTACAAATGAGAAAACTGAGGAAAACAGGATGAAGTGACTTGCTCAGGGTCACACTGCTAGTATGTGTCTGAGGCCAGATTTGAACTCAGGAAAAAGAGATTTCCTGATTCTAGGCCTGGCATTCTGTGTCACTTAGCTGCCCATTCTATATACTGAGGTATACAAAATTCTCGCATTTTTCTTTGTGCAACTTTTTTGGAACAGTTGAGATCTTTAAACTGCAAAACCTTTTGCTGCAAAGGTGAGCAGCTATCAGCATGGGAGATGGCATATGCTATCAGAAGAGGTCACCAAACTGTTGGTTATACCAAACTATTTTTGTTTTTCAACAAGAATGGTAGGTAGTTGTACTGTAATGCCAAGGAAAGGCAACTTCCCAAGGTTCAGAATACCAGCATAGGTGCTCTCCATTTTATTCAGTGACCAACCAAGAACAGAGAAGATCAAAACATGACATCATTCCAAATACAGCATTTACTAAATGTGATTAAATAATCTCCAAGGACTACCCCACCCCAGGACCTTCCAATCATTCAATCAATTACAAAGTCCCTGTTCTAAATACTACTCCACCCCTAGGCTGTACCTTCATTTAGTCCACCACAAAGCCCCTCTTCTCAAATGGAGATTAGTTTCCAAACATAAGTAAAGTACCTTCATTTGTTCAATCACAGAGCACAAAAAGGTCAAAAGTTCCCCACCCTGGATCATAATTGAATCTACCCCAGAGTTACCTCAAGTTTAAGCACAGCACTTAATACCCAAATGGAGGTCTTTTCTTCATCTTGACACAGGCAAGTTCTCAGCAATCTTAGTTCCTGGGGAGATAAGGCTTAGCAAGGCCACAAGATACATTGCCAGTCCCTTCATCAATCCATCCTGTCTGCAGAACAGTCCTAGAACCCCTGAAAACATTAGCAAAACCCTCTCCCAGGATTTCTCTTGCCTTTCCTTGGCATTACAGTACAACTACCTACCATTCTTGTTGAAAAACAAAAATAGTTTGGTATAACCAACAGTTTGGTGACCTCTTCTGATAGCATATGCCATCTCCCATGCTGATAGCTGCTCACCTTTGCAGAACAACAAGAAAATCCTTCAGGGCTTCTGAACCAACAGAAAGGTTCCCAGACCCCTGCAACAACAGCACTGTCCTTCACCAGTGGACAGTATTCACTCTGTCTGCAGGACAGTCTCCAGACCCCTGCAACAACAGCACTGTCCTTCACCAGTGGACAGTATTCACTCTCTGTCTGCAGGACAGTCTCAGGGCTTCTTAACCAAAAGCCAGGTTCCAGGACTTCTTCAACAACAGGACTGTCTTTCACCAGTGGACAAATCTGGCAAAAGAACATCAAAACAGACAGACAAAGTACCAGCAAAACAGCCATGTCTCCTCAGTCCTTGGCAGCTCAGGGGGCAGGTCTCAAAAGTCCAGGGCAATTCAAAGCGGCACTCAGCAATTCTCTCAGTCTCTCTCTCTGCCTCCATGAGGTGTTGCTTCCAAAAAGTTTCTTCTGCCTCTCTCTTGTCTCTCCAAATCTACGTCACCAGCTCCTCCCAGTTCAGGACTTTCTTTTCACATCAAGTCCATCCCACAGGTGGGATTAACAAGCTCTGGGTTTTAACACAATCAGTTTGAAAACCAAGCCAATACAGGGGAATCTTTAATTGCCATTACTATCACAGTAGTGAAGGGGTGTCAGTAAGGGAATACTTGTAATAATGACTGTGGCGTAAAAACAAAAGCAGCAATAAAACCTTTTATTAAAAAAAACAGAACAAAAATATAAAGTAGGACCTTATGACAATATGTCCGGCTATTATATGGATTCAAGCCTACCAGAGGCCTAATTTAGCACACAGAAACGTAGTAATTAGTTGCAGCCCAAATCTGATGGAACAGTTAAATCACGTTCTAGCTCTGTCCTCCAGTATTAGATTAAAGGGGTTCTAGTGTATTTGACTTAAAAATACACAATAATATCTCGTTTACTCAAACTTCAGTAAGTCAAAATTTGTGATAAATTAGGTGATAAGTTGAACTTTTCAAGAAAAGAGTTTCTAAGCAAATTAATAATATAAAAATAAAGTGTACACGAGATGTTGAGATCTCCATTAGGAGACACTAGCTTACTCTTAATTACTCCAAGTAATAAAAACAAAAGATATATTTCTCCAAAATGATTCTATAGGGCTTCTCCCCATTTAGATGATTAGTGAAGTTTCATGGTACTAAATAACCTGTTTCTTTGTTCTCCCTTATCCCCCAAGCACCCAACCACTCCTTAAAATCCATCCTTTCCTCCTCAGACTTTAACTATGCCAACACTTAAATCCCAACTCAAAGGCTACCTGTTCCAACTGGACAATTCAATGTTTGTTAAGAATTTGAGATTTGTAGCTGGGAGGGGCCTTCAAGGTTATCTATTCCCCTATCATTTTAGGGATGAGGGAAATGAGATCCAGGGAGGTAAGAAGATTCACCTATGCTGACAGAGGGCCTGAGTGACAAAGACAGGACCTGACTCCAGGTCTTCTGATTTCGACCTCTGCCACTTTTTCTGATACACCAAGACCTTACTACTTACAAGGCAGGTAGGAGATACAAAGACAGGAAGCAAATGGTCCCTGCCCTTAAGGAGCTTGTATTTTGTCCCGCAAATTAGTTTAAAAACAAATGACAGGCCTTTTGATCAAAGCAGTAGCATAAGAAATAGTTCATCAACTGACTGGAAGACTAAAGACTATGAGCAGGAGAGAGAGAGGAAGAATGAGGGAGTGATGGATAGTGAGGGAGAGAGAGAGAAAGAGACAGAGAGAGAGACAGAGACAGAGAGAGAGAAAGACAGAGAGAGAGAGACAGAGACAGAGAGAAATGGAGAGTTTTTGTCTGTCTATGTGTCTGTGTGTATGTACATATGTATAGTGGTATAATGGGAATCTCAGGGCACATGCCCTGAGTGTCCCAGATGGAGTTTCCACTTGGTGGATGCTAGGGAGCTGTTTCCAGGGAAATTATGATGATGTTTAAAGAAAGTGCTTTGAAGAGACAGACTGTGAAGCATGTGTCACCATTCTGTAACTTGTTCTGGTTGACTCACCATGTGTTGAAAATGCAATTGTATTCAAAAAGTCCTGTAGTCTTCAGTTACTGTCTCTTTGCCACAGGGCTGTTGGGGGAGCTTGACATCAGTGAAGGGAGTGGAGTCTTTGTGGGACTTTGTGAGTCAAAAAGCTGAGAATGTGGGGTGGCTAGATGGAGCAGTGCCCTGGAGTCAGGAGGACCCGAGTTCGGTTCCGACCTCAGACACTTAATACCCACACAAAAAATCTAGCCATGTAACCTTGGGCAAGTGCCCTTCAAAAGGCAAAAAAAAAAAAAAAAAACCAAAGCTGAGAATGCTCCTGGAGCATCCTGGTGTTCTTGAGCCAACACAGCATCAGTACCCTGAGGAGCAAGGAGTAACCTTTGGGAGTGACCTTTGGGAAAGTCAACCTAATGGTAGCTGGTATGCAGGAACATCTGGCAATCATGCCAGATCTGGAGATTAACTTTGGAATATCATGCTATGTAGGAACTCAGCTAAATTTTGAGTCTAATCTACCATCTTCCTCCTTCTACACACCTACCCAGAGACCAAGGTGACTGGAGAAAATCCTTGTTTGTTCTTGTATCTGTGAAGTATATTGTTGTTTGTCCATTTTCAAAGAGGATCAATGACAGCACAGGGCGATGTCTTGACTCCCACATGAATTGGATTTAAATGAGACAGAATTGCACAAAGTCATCAACCTCTCTCTTAAAGATTCATCAAAGTCAGGTGGCAAGACAAAAATCAAGACGAGCCAGGGGTGGTCTGGGTTGCGCCTTGGCATCTTCAATGTCTGCCCGAGCTCTCAGTGCTCCACAGCTCCTGCTTCAGCTACCTTCATGGCCATTGGAACAAATATTTCTGCCTGTTCCACCAGGGGAAGTCTTCACATTCTTGGGGTAGATATCCCCTTAACTTGCCAGAGCTTTGAAGTCGTTTAGCCCATCTGCTGAGATGGTTTATCAGGGTGTGGAGGCTTCATACTCTACAGCTTCTTGGAGCCACAGATGAGAGCTGAATGCCAGGCAGACACAAGTTTGGATGAGCAGCCTCAGGGCCCAACAAGCCATCACACCAAAGATGCTAGTCCTTCTTGAACAACTAATACATTCCTGTGAAGTCAAAGGCTGCCTATCAGTTAGTAAGCATCTCTCACTGTGCTAAGCACAAGAAAGCCAAGAAAGTCCTCGCCCTCAAGGAGCTCACAATCAAACCTGGTGTTAAGTGGGTACGTGAAAATGGAGTAGTAACCCCCAAAAATGTGGGAACCACAGCTGATGGGAGCTGAGCCAATTGCAGGAGAGAAAAAAAGCCACCCCTAAACCTTCCAGGCCACCCAGAGGTGGCTGTAGCCTGGTTGGCTCTGAGAAATGAGGCCAGAGCATGCGTTCTACCTTGGTTATCTGTTTTGCAAATAAGAAACCTTATACCATCTTTTCTCCCCCTTTGCTCAATCTCAACCCTTTCCTCCTCAGACCGGACAAAGCTCTTGCTCTATTTTGTACCTCCCACCTACCTCCCTAAGGCGCTTATGTTTTATTAATAAGCTACAAGTCCCTTAAAGACAGGCACCACAACTTAACTAAACTTTTAAAAATCTCTTCCAGTGCTATGTATATAGAAGGGACTTAATAAGCAATTGTTGCCTTGATTTTCTTGATCTTTGACTATTAATAGCAACAATAATAGCACCATCTGAGCCTTGTTCCTGGAACTCATTACTTCCTGTCTTTCCCTTACTTTATTTTATCGGTAACTTGGTTAGATGCCAATTGCATTCATCTCATTTTACTGGGCTGTAGGAAGATGGAACAATATAGCTCACTTTTTGACCTCCAAAAGATTTCAATACAAGGAGAAGACCATACACATATATGTGTTTTAACTAATAGCAACAGGGAAAAAACAAATGAGGAAGAAGCTTACTAATACAAAGGTCTTCTTTGAAGCTACCTTGGCCTAGGGCCTTGGACACTTTTTCCTGGTTTGTCTAGCATCAGAATTGTTTGTTTCACAGCATGGAAGCAGGTTGTAATTCCTTCCTTTTTTAAGGAAGCAAATGTTTTCCACAGGCATGAGGAGAGTGGGGAGAGATTCAAGATCCAGGAACTACTCTGTGGTACTATTTCAACAGTCTTAGGAAAGTGGTATTTGAAAAATCTTTAGTGGATCTGCCATTTAGGTTCCTACCTCCAGAGCGATCATTTTCTTTTCTGGAAAACTCTGATCTCCTTAAGTGTAGGGGCCATCTCATTCTCACCTTTTTGACCTCAGAGCCATGTTTTTCATAGACATTTACCAAATGTGTGCTGCACTGAATTATCTGAATAAAATATGATGGACCTAACAATGAAATGGAACATTCTAATGCAAGGAGGATTGAGAATCCCGAGGACCAGAGAGAAATTTCGAAAGAAATGTGAATAGTTGGAAAGGAATTGAATATAACTTGAAGGGTACTGGATTTGAAATTAAATGACTGGATTCACATTCTGGCTTTTGTTTGCTAGTTGTGTGACCATAAACAACCTGCTTCCTTTTTCTGAGCCTCTATTTCTTTTTTTTTTTTTAAGTTAATTTATTTGTTTTTAGTTTTCAACATTCACTTAGGTTTTAATTTTTAAAATTTTTTTTAAGTTTTAAATTTTCTCTCCCTTCCTCCCCTCGCCCCTTCTTAAGACCGCATGCAATCTGATATAGATTCAACATATACATTCCTATTAAATATGTTTTCACATTTATCATGTTGTACAGAAGAATTAGAATGAATGGGAGGAACCATGAGAAAGAAAAGAATAATAAAACAAAAAAAGAAAATAGTCTGCTTCGCTCTGTATTCAGACTCCGTAGTTCTTTCTCTGGATGTGGATGACATTTTCCATCATGAGTCCTTTGGAATGGTTTTAGGTCTTTGCATTGCTGAGAAGGTGAGCCTCTATTTATTTTGAAATGAGGAGGTTGGATTAGAGCAGGAGTTCTTACTCTGCATCCTGCAAACTTATATTTAAAAAAAAAATTTGGTAAATGTATTTCAATATAACTTTTTTTTGTAATTCTATGTATTTTATTTTTTGCATTGAAAAACATTATGCTGAGAAGTAATCTATAGGGTACTGACTGAATTTATTATACAAGGAAAAACACCTGAACCACAAATGCAGGTATGAAAGGGCAAAGAAACTGAATGAGTCGCCTTTAAGAGTGTTGTGGTTGAAAAATTAATCACTTAGTAACCTTCTTTCTGGTGATAGGTCTCTCCATAATTGGTGTGGCTGTTTTTTTTTTTTTTTGCCATAACGATAAATGACATTTATATAACACTATGCAAAGTGTGCAAAGTGCTTTATTTATCTTGTCACATTTGAACCTTGCAACAACATAGGTTCTACAGATGTTATTATTCTCATTTTACAAATGAGGAAACTGAAGTACAAATAGGTCAAGTGACACAGAATGGTCTAGTGAAACAAGAATATGGGGTTTAGTGCTAAAAGACCTAGGTGGCCCCGTGAGTAGAGTGCCAGCCCCGGAGTCAGGAGGACCTGAGTTTGGATCCGGCCTCAGACACTTAACACACACATACAAAAAAACTTAGCCGTGTGACCTTGGGCAAGTTACTTAACCCCAATTGCCCTCCAAAATAAAATAAAAATAAATAAATAAATAAAGAGAGGGGAAAGGCTAGATGGCCTCTACAATCCCTTTCAGATCTAAATAAATTACTTCCTCCAAGGTTAGAGGACTAGGATTTGCATCCTGTTTCTGGTATTTACCAGCTATGTAAATCTGGACAAGTTGTTAACCCTCATTGAGCCTCAGTTTCTTCATCCGTAAAACGTGGGGACTCTGTAGCTAGTAAGGATCAGAAGTAAGAGTTGAACCCATCTTCACGACCATAACTATAGCACTCAATCCACTATGCCATCCTGTATACTCAAAGCTTGTCCAGTTGTCCTGCTAGAATTTGGGATCTGATAGAACATAAACTCCTTAAGTCCAGGGACTAATTTTTATCTCTGTAGTCCCAATACCTGGCATATTACCTTGTACACAATAGGTGCTTCATAAATGCTTATTGATTGATAGAGCCCAAAATCAGTCCATTGGAGATATCTTTTATAGAAGATAAATAATTTAAAATTTATTTGCCCAAGTTGGAAGTGGCTATGGAATACGCTTGTTTTGATATGTGGATATTTCATGTTTTGTATATATTCACCTCTTTTTAAAAAAATTTTTTTAAAGCAATCGGGGTTAAGTAACTTGTTCAAGGTTACATGGCCAATTATTTCTGGGTGTGGTGCTGAGTGTCTGAGCCCGGATTTAATCCCCAGGTCATCCCGACACTGGAGCCAGTGCTCTTACTCGCTGAGCCACCTGGCTGCCCCTTATATTCATCTCTTTTAAAGACATCCCTTGTGTTTCCCTATATCATCTTGTACTTTTCCATCTGCCTGTATTCCCACAATGTGTTCTAATCTCTGCTTGTTGAAATCCTTCTGTTCCTTCAAGACCAAGTGCAGACACCACCTTCTCCATGAAGTTTCCACTGATTACCTCCAGAAAAAACTACTCTTTCCCTTTGAAAATATTCCTAGAACCCTTTGTCTGGAGTTCTCCTTTGTTCCTATCATTTTCAACCATGTGCCATTCGTATTTGTGTGTGTACATATATGTATATGTATCTATACATACAAATACATAGTAATATGTGTTTATAGAAACATGTGTAGTATATATGTATATGTGTTTGTATATATACATACATAAATACACACACATATACACTTTTGACTATTAGATTATAAACTTCTTGAGGGCAAGGACTATGTTGCTTTTCAGGGTTGTGTCTCTAGCACCTAGCACAGTGAACCTGTGTACCATAGGTGATTACTAAATGTTGTTAAAGTGAAATGAAATACCTATATCATGTGGGTAAAATGGCAGCACAGCCCATCCAGTTTTTCATCATATCTTGCCACTGAGATGCTTTGATAAGTTGTTTTAATGTTTGATAGTCCCTATTTCTACCCAGTATTTCTTCCTTAATGTCTATCTCAGCTCTCTTTCTGTAAGGAAGCTGGCATATTTTTTAGTGAATAAATCATGTTAATCCCTCCTCTGATGGATCACTCTTCCCCAGGAGTTCAAATTCTTTGCTTTTCAGAAAGTCATCAGTATTCTTCCCAAGCTCATCAGGAATATAGTGATCCAATTATGTATCTGTGTCTAAGCAAAGGGACTACTGCAGCTCCAAGAAGAATTTACTCCCCAATAAACCCAAAGAGGAAGGCTGGGGTTATAAAGAAAACCAGAAGATTTAAAAAAAACTCTGTGGGAAAATAATTTACATTTTGGAAATCAATATTTTGCAAAGTTCTTGGTGGGAAGAAAATCATCTTTTCAGCATAGTATAGTTTTCAAGATTTACTACTTGTAATTAAAATCTTTTGGGAGTCTCTTGATAGAACTTTAGAACTTTCTTTGGAAATTCACCCCAATTTTCATCCTTTGGCTTTGAAGAGTAGAATACCAGGTATGTCTCTTTCTGCCTTAGCCCCAAAACTACAAAGTAGGGAAAATCCTCCTTTGGTTTATGCTATGTATGGACTGGGAACTATATTTATCAATACTTACTTTGGTCCAGTTTAAGCAGTACATTCTTTTAAAGGGATAGACTTACAGCATCATAGGATCCAACCACTGCATTGGAAGCAGTGCTGACCTTGCTCACTGAACTGAACTGGGAGTCATGGTATCTGAGTTCAAATCTGAGGTCTGCCATTTATTATTTGTAAATGGTAGATACAGCATATCAATTAACTTCTTTAGGCCTCATTTTCTCCATTTGTAAAACAAAGAGGTTAGACTAGAGCATGGAATTCTTAACCTTAGATCTGTAAGGCTTTGGGTGTTTTGTTTTTTTTACCTTTTGATAATTGTATTTCAACACAGTTGGTTTCTTTGGCAATGCTATGTATTTAATATATAGTTATTCTGAGAAGGTGTCCATAGGATTTACCAGATTGTCAAAGGGCTTCATGACACATGGAAAGGCTAAGAACCTCTGAACTTGAGGACCTCTGAGGTCTCTTCTATCTCTAGATCATTGATCCAATAGTCCTGTGATTTGGTTCCAGTCCTTCCTTTATAGATAAGGAACCAAGGCGAGAGAAGTTAAATCTTTTCCACAAGGTTACCCAGATGACAAAGCTGAGATTTAAACCCAAGTTCTTTATTCCAAATCCATTAGTTCTTCTGCTAGATGTGCACCCAGTCAGAAGTAGTGTAATTGGTTTTGTGCACATATGTTTGGGCCCCATTGTGATAGCATTACTACTTTGTGTGTACTTTCCTTTAATTCCTGGAGGACTTGCCTTTACAGGTTTAACATAGTCCCCTTCTCCTATGTTTGGGAAAGAATTGGATTCATTATTGAGCTTACTCTTCCCCTGAGGAAATTAAGAGAAATAAACCAAGAGTGTAGGGTAAGACAAAACAGTAATTTTAGAAGAGATTCTTGAAGGCAAGTGAAAGGAAATTAAATTATTGTGAAAATTAGCAGAACTAAGTTTCCTATATAAAGTAAGTTGGGAATGGTGACTCATGTCTTACTCAGAGGTGTACTTTGAGTTGGAAGAAGTCATGCTAAGAATTTTACTGCTGGGCTGGAGCAAGGAGGGGTGGTATTGAACGCAGAGGAATAAGCACATTTAGCAGGGCTCTGTATGTACCTATGCATGAGGCTAGTTTGAACCCAGAGTGACCTCGGATTCATATCTCAGCCCTGATCCTTACTCTAGTAAGTGATTATGGGCATGCTTTTAAACCATTCCTCAGTTCTTTAACTGCAAAATAGGGATTCTAATGTCTGTACTCACTATCTCATAGGATTGTTAGTGAGGAAAATCTTTAAAATATTTTAGAAATGTTAGTGATTGGGGTGGCTAGGTGGCACAGTGAATAGAGCACCAGCCCTGGAGTCGGGAGGACCTGAGTTCAAATCCATCCTCAGACACTTGACACACTTATTAGCCATGTGATTTTGGTCAAGTCAACCCCAATTGCCCTCCAAAAAGCAAAAAAAAAAAAAGTTAGTTATTTAGTGTCCTCTGACCCGACATCTTGTGATAGATGGTACCAAGCTGGAATTAATTATCCCTTCACCCTGGCTTCCATGCCATTGTATTCCCCTATGTCATAATGCAGGTGTTCCTAACCATTTCTGTGTCATGGATCCCTTTGGCTGTCTGGTGAAAACTATGGATTCCTTCTCAGAATGGTGTTTTTAAATGCAAAAAATACAAAGGCTTACAAAGGAAGTCAATTACATTGAAAAAGAGCTTTCAAAATATATGTAAAAAACATCAGGTTTAGATAAGGTTTAGGAACCCAAGGCTCAGAACTGTGGTAGAAGCAATATCTTAACAACCCTCCCCCCATGCAAGTTAGTTTTTCCCTAAAAGACGCTGAGATATTTTTTGGGACTTGGTTCACCGAGAAGCATAAGGCCTTAGACTGTTGGTCCCTTCCTTATTGCCTGAGTGAAAACAGCCATGAGATCCTTGGGAAGGGGATCTCTAAGGCCCTCAGACTGTGCCTGGGACACAAGCAAGGGAGCTTCTCTCAGATGAATTATCTTGAGGAATCCTCAGTGCTGATCTTGATTGATTATATTTCACCCGCTAGGGATAAGTAAATCTCCTTTTGTTAGCGGTGGCTTGTTTTACAAGTATCTCATTTGGTTTTAGTATTAGAACCTCAGTTGTTAGGGGACTGCACTTAGGCTCTGCTCAGAACAAGAACCTCTGCTTTCTGGATTTCAGCATCATATTTCCACTGCATTCTCATCCTGGAAACTTGCTCGGTCACTAGCGCCTCCTCACCCTCCTCATGGAACATCCATCGGTCACTTCTTACAGTGGAACATCCCTCACCCATGACAGCCCCTTTTCCCATTGGTGAGTTCCACCTGGGGCCTCCCTTTTGGGGAAGGGTCCCAGTTCATCAACCTTTATTCCTTTCCCACTGTGTTTCTGACTTTCCTGACCTCAGCTTCAGTCTCACACTGCAACTTCCCTCAAGTGCATGTATTTGTATCCCTAGAACTTAGTACAGTACCTGGCATCTAGTAAATAATGGGGTACAGGCTCTGGGAAACCCCTTGAACTCTACCCACTTGATGAGGCATTTGCCTGAGGTCATAAGCCTTTCATTATCTTTAGACCCAAATCTCTTACTCCAGCCTAGCCCTCTTATCAAAATATCTATACCCAAATCAGTTACCCTTAAACTAACCTAGCCCTCTATTGCCTGTCATCTCCAGGTAGCCTTCAGCTATCTCCCACCCTTAATCCCATTTCTGGAGTCTGACCTTATTTCCTCAAGACCCTTCCTAAACTCCTCCTCTAGACCACCCCTAGATCCTCCCACAGTCTTTCTGTATATAAGATCCATCTTGCCTCCATGAAGGGGCTGAGAGTAATCTAGCACAGACTTACTCTGTGATTACTCTGACCTGTTTGTTAATACAAGCCTCACAAATACTTAGGCTCCTTAAGAGTCTACCCATTATGGCAAATCTTTAATAAACTTTGCTTTACTTTGGTTGAGAGAAGACGTGAGTAGAATTTGTTTGGTAGGACCTGGCTTGATATTTTGGGGTCTTGAGCACCCCAAAACCTTAAGCCTCTACAGTAAGTACTTAATAAATTCTGGTTGCCTGCCTGCTAAAGATGCATGTTTCAATCCATTCATGCCTGCCCATCCTCTGTGACTCTCAGCAATGTCCTCTCATAAGTTCTTCACAGGAGATTGATTCAAAGTTCTGGGATTCTTCCTTGAGTTCTCTTGTCATCTTGAACATACCAATGGAGCACATGAGTCTGTCTGTCAATTATTCGTGGCTTTTGCTATGTGACTAGCCCATCTTCATTTTAAATCATCCATTTCTTTAATGATAACTAATTCCGCTCCTTTTCATTGCTGTTAGGTTTCTTTTAATGTGTTGTCACTTTCTTGCTTCCACCAAGCAACTCTTCATCATCTTTGGGTTAATGTCCCACTTCCATTCTTATTCTCCAGGATTGTAGCATTCCACGACTTGTAACTGTACTACACCACCAGAAGAGCTGGGCAAAATTTGGTACCAAAACTGGGTGTTGGTTTCAGAGGGAAGTTGGGGGTCATGAAAAGAACTTTGCAGTTTCCTAAGGATAACCCTGCCCACTCTCTTCCTCTTCAATTCTAGACCTAACCCATGTTATATCATCTCTCTCTCTCTCTCTCTCTCTCTCTCTCTCTGTCTCTGTCTCTTTCTCTTCCTCTCTCTCTTCCGTTCTCTCTCTCCTTTCCTTTCTCTCTCCCCTTCCCTCTCTCTCCCCACCTCCACCTCCCTTTACCTCTACATCATCGATGTTTAAAAAATACATATGTATATATACACATATGTGTATGCATAAAAAGTGTATGTATACAGACATATTGTTCATCCAATTGCATATCACAGCCTGAACAATCCTATAACAAAAGCTACATGTATTTTTTTATCCCAGAATTTGTTTGTTAGAGAAATTATCCTTCAAATCTATCTCATCATTCTCCTCACTTGTTTCCTATGTTTCTCTTCTCTTTTGCCTTATTCAGTTTCACATTTTCTACCCCCTAACTCTCTCACTTCTCTTTCTGAAAAGGTAGTTCTGGTCTTGGGCAAAATTAGAGACTAAAGCTGGCATTAGCTTCTCAGATCTGTGTCCTTTCCTCTCTTCAGTGACATCCCCCCTTTTTTCCCCCTCAGATGCCCAGTGTCCTTGCACTGTCCACACTCAAACTTTCTGTCAAGAAAGGATCTGAAACCTATTTACACTGAGGTTTGTGATCAGCTCCAAGTTTCATCTCTCCGAGAAGAATTTGTATTTTGGTCTGAGCCTTTAACTAAAGGAATGCCTTCTAAGGGTAGAATTTCAGGTGTCAGCAAGTGGGAGAGATTTCTTCCCCCCACACCAAATTCAAGATTCAAGGTGTTCATTCAACCAGAGATGGAACAAGCAAAGGTCTGACCAGGAATATGGTGAGTAGTGGTCTGGTAGTTAAAACTAGGACTCAGTAATAAGGATACTGAAGTATGGCGCAAGGAAATTCGGTTCCCCAAACTGGGTTACCAAGAAGGGAATTACTCATAGGGAAACAAAGTGGGAACCCAGTTATTCAGCAACTGTGATATAGGGAGAGTATGGACTCAGTCATAGGCAAATAAGGAAGGGATCTAGTTATTGAAGAATTAGACTGCCAACATCTGTGTGAGACATGCACCTAAGTATAAATCTGGGACTCCTTACACATTTGTGCTTGTCAAATTATATCCATCTAAACTGGCAAAAAAAAAACCAATCTCACATGGCATCTACTTTAATGAATGGGTCACTTGGTCTATTGGATAAAATATCTGGAGTGTGTCCACAGGAGAGCCAACATGGAGTGAGAGAAATGTAAACCAGTATGAGTTGAAGATATGGAGTATGCTTAGCCTAGAGAAGAAGGGCTTTAAATGGGACCTGAAAAGGGTCTTTAAGTGTTCAAAAAGCAGCCATGTGAAATAGGAATTAGGTTGATTCTGCTTGTCCTTAGCAAATTTGGAGAATACGGAAGTAATAGAGAGACAGATTTAGGCTTAATATAAAGAAAAAAGAATGAGAGCTGGCCTCAAAATCAGGCCAATTTGAGTTTGTTCTATCTCTGATTTCTGGGCAAGCCATGTAACCTCTCAGTGGCCTAGGTGGGCTATGCCTCAAGTCTTTAAGGCTCAGAACACTTGCTCATCTGCAGTGCTAGAGAGGATTTCCAGAAAGAGAAGAAAGAAAAATCTCATAAATACAGTTCTCTCAAAGTAAGATCAGATACATGAGGTGATAACAGGTTCAATATTACTGGGAATTTTTAAGTGGAGGAAGATGATTCCTCTGGTGGGGGTTATTTCAGAGGGGATTCCTTGCATATATAGGTTGAATTTAATGATCACCAAAGTCATTTCCAAATTTGAGATGTTGTGATGATGTAATTTCAGACTAGTCTTACAACCCAAGGGGGTTGGGACAAGCCAGAGTAGTAAGCAGGGCAGAGTGCTTCAGAGTGCCAATATCTGGTTTGCTAGCACAACATTTGTGTTTTGTCATTCTCTGCAGACCCTGTACTAGATACTGAAACCTGAGAGTTCTGCCTCTTTCTCAAGGCCCATCTTTTCCTTCCTTTCTGATACCTCCCCACTCTACTCCCATAGTCACAAGTATTCTATGGAGGATGAGCTGGTCTCTCTTCTAGTTTAATTATACCTCACTGAGGCAGGCTGTCTTCTTCTGTGCTGCCTGCCTCCAGCATCAGAGTCTTCCTTGGTGTGACTCTGGGAAAACACTCTTACAGAGGTAAATTTCATATCTCTGTCCTCTGGCATCAGAGAATTTAGAGGGGTCTTCTTGTTTCCCTGTACTGAAACTGGCGTGTGTGTGTGTGTGTGTGTGTGTGTGTGTGCACATGTGCATGTGTGCATGTGTGTGTTTTGGTACAAATATATTCTGTGCTTGTCATTTTCTTTGCTACAATGTAGAAAATAATACCAGAGACAGGTTCTTATTAATCATTTTAAGGATTCCCAAGGCAGCTACTAGCAGAGACATTTTTTTATCCTTAACAAATAGGTAAAGTTTTAGCTTATGTGAATGGGACAAGCAAAGGTCTGACCAGGAAGATGGTGAGTAGTGGTCTGGTAGTTAAAACTAGGACTCAGTAATAAGGATACTGAAGTATAGGGCAAAGAAATTCAGTTATACATACACATCATATACATATACATATACAAGTTCTAACTCTATGTATCAATTTAACCTTGGAAGAAAAAAGCTTTCTGAAAGAAGAGCCAATGTGGTATTTGTGCCTATGCTGCTGATATATTCCCAAGGATCTAAGGAAAGAGGAACCAAAGATAATAGTGATATAATGTTGGGATGAATCTAATAACAAGATATTTAATAGGGGAAAATGTAAAGTTATGCTTGATTGGTCACATAATATAAGAGGTACAAGATAGGGGAAGCTTGGTGAGAGAGAAGTTGGGCTGAAAAAAAATGTGTGTGTGTATTTTAGTAGATTAATGTGACAGCCAAAAAATAATTGTGATTTTGAAAGGCATTAGCTTTCAGGGAAAAAATAGTGCTAGTCCCACTATATCCTACCTTGGTAATGCCATATATTTGTGTTTTGTTCATTTCTGGGTATGATGGTTTACAAAATACGTGAATAAGCTTGATAGCGTTCAGAAGAAGACAACAATGGGCCTCAATTTCCTTTGCAGTATAACTTCAAAATCTGGATGTCTCAAAAGAATTAGGGAAGTGTAATAATGGAGAAGAGAAGACTCAGTGGGAATGATAGCTGTTTTCAAGGATCCTGAAAGGTTGGCATATGGAAGAGGGACAAGACTTGATTCTTTCAGTACCAGAAGACAAAACTCATATTCAATTTGAGGTCCACTAAGACTTTGAGATCTTTTGCACATAAAATGCTGTCTCCTGAGGTCTTTCCATTTTGTACTTAAAAAGTCCGTTTTTTTTGGAATGCAAGGATAAGATTATATTTATCCCTATTAAATTTCTTAGGCTCAGGTTCAGCCCAATGTTCTAACCTGTCCAAAAGTAGTTTCTGAAGAGTGACTTTGTTATGTACTGTATTGGCTGTGCTTGTCTTTATCATGTGCTGTCTAGAACTGAATGCAACATTCCGGATGTGTTCTGACCCTAACAGAGTACAAAGGGAACTACCCCCTCCTTCTTCCTGAGCGTTGTGTCTCTGTTAAGGTAGCTGAAGGTTGCATTCGATGTTTTTTTTGGCTGCCATTTCATGCTTGTGGCTCAAATTTACTGTCCACTAAAATTGGCAGATCTTTTGGGGTAGACTACTCTCTCACAGCAGCTCCCTTTTTTTGTGCTTGTGAAATTAATTTTTTGCATTTGAGAGTAAGGCTTTATATTCATTTTTACTGAGTTTCATCTTAAATCCAACCCAATGTTGTAGCCCTTTAAGATCTTTTTGGATCCAGTATATTTGGATCCAGCATATGAGAGATTTCTTCCTCCCCAGATTTCTGTCATTTGTAAATATGAAGCTAATTCCCTCTATACCTTTATTCAAATCATTGATAAAAATGAGTATTAGCACAGAACCCTGAGGCACTCCACTGGAAATTTCTTTCTAGGTTGGCATTGAACTATTAATGACAACTCTAAAATTCCATGATGCTTTGTATGAAGCTTCCCTCTGACTTATTCTTACCAACAATAGCTATGGAAACAATGGTCAGGACTGCGAAGACATGAAAACTCAGCCGATAATAGCATCAGAACCCACATTGAATTTAATTTATCAAGCATCTCCCACAAATGCAGCATGTTCAATTCAGTGCTTACCGTGAACGAGGCACAGTGCTAGGTGCTAGGAATAGAAAGATGAAAAAGTTCAGAACCTGACCTCTAAAGTCCCTGGCAGCTCTAAATGTCCAATCTTATTTATCCTTGGGTTTGTATGTATATTGGGAAATAGTGACTGAGTGTATACTCGAAGTATATGATACAAGAGTTAACGTAATGGGAAGAAGTAGAGATCCAGACAAAGTACTTTAAGAAAATCTGAAGAAAGATCACTTTCAGCTAGAAGTATAGGTAAGGAACACTTTACCTATGGAGGATGTGGTGGCTGAGTTAAGCACTGAAAAAGGATTTCACTAGGTGGAGATAAAGGAGTATGCTTTAGGCATAGGGGACAATCTGCCAAAACAAGAAGGTGGGAAAGTACAGGAAGATATCAGTAAATAGCTGTAATGGTAATGAGAATTTGAAGATATTCAGTGCTCCTTAATAAGCCTAAGGGAATTTGAAGACCTTCCCTGCTTCAAAAATAAACTCAGCCCCCAAGAGGCTGAATGTAATCACATGGAGCCTATGGTGGGAGGAGTTTGTGGAAGGGTGGAGCAGAGTCCGCAAGAAGCTGGGAGTCAGAGACTGCTAGAAAGTTGGGAGGGGAGTTTGTTTACAAGGGAGACAGGCTTGTGAGTAAATATTAGTCAAATATTGGTTTTTGGAAAGCTAAAGGATAGTGTGGCTCTCTGCTACATTGTGCTGCATTAACTTCTATGTCGCTATAATGGATTCGGTGTCCTGGTGTTGAGATTTGTTTTTCTGGTGTCTGAATAAATGTTTTGCTTCTATCTTCTCTATGGAGATTCTGTTAGATTTTGTGATCACAGGCTATGCAGTTATATTTATAGTGATCACGGGAGCTATAAACTTTGCATTGGCACTACAATAGCTAACATTTCAATTTGGCTAAAATATAGAGAGGGAAATACCATTTTAACTAAAATTATGCTTGACATGAGAAGACTTAAGAGATATAGAATGAAGTAAGCAAAACCAGGAAAACATGTCCAGGATCACGATTATAGCAATGCAGCTGGAAAGAACAAGAAAATGAAATTGGATGCTGTATTATTTTAATGACCAAGTTTGGCTTTGGTAGAAGAGTTGAGAAAATATACTTTGTTTATTGTGGAATATTGCATACATTGACAGATATGGTATGTGTGCTGGTGAGTTTTGCTAAAATCTTTTTTTTTTCTTTTTAAAATCTTGGTTACATGAAATGGCTTGGTGGGGGTGGAGTGGAAAGAGAAAAAACATTTGTAAGTGAAAGCAATGTAAAAACAAACAGCATCAATAACAAATAATAATGATAATGCAGTTGTGCTTGAGGGACTTTAAAGCACCAAATAGAATCAACCTGGGCTAGAAGAAGCTGATTGTGCAGATCTGTAATATTAGTCCTACCAGGAAGAAATGAAAATTATTTCATTCATGTTAAGCTGACAAAGTAAACAATATTGAAGCAGCAGCAGAAACAATGAGGGAAAAGTCTGCCCAGTCATACAAAAGTGAACTCTACTATTTATTTCCTCTCCTCCCTTTCCTTCCCATAAATTTATAGTGTAAGGCAGGATGTCCCTATGAGAACTGCAGCTCCCCAACTTGGTCTCAGGACCTACCTGTCATTTGTCTTGCCTGAAGGGAGTGGAGAAAGGGAGGTGGCCAGCCATATCTCTTGCCCTTACCCCATTCTTATTTTCATCTGCTTCTTCCTGTTTCCTCCTTCCTTTCTTTTCCTCTATTTCTTCCTGCTATTTCTTTCTCTCTTTTATTCCTTATCTCTCTCTTCTTTCTTTCTTATCCCTTCATCTTTCTCTTTCTCCTCCTATTTCCCTTTCCTGTTTTCTCTTGTCTTTCCTTTTCTCTCCTACCCTCTTCCTTTGCTTCCTCTCCTCTATTTCTCTCTTCCTCCTTCACTTTGGCAACTCAGTAGATAGAATTCTGGGCCTAGAATCAGGAAGAACTGAGTTCATCTCTGGGCTCAGACATGTGACCCTGGGTAAGTCATTTAGACTCTATTTGCCTCACTTGTTTCATGGAGATAGCACCTATTGGCCAGGGTGGTTACAAGGAATAAATGAAATATTTGTAAAAGCATTTATCACAGTGCCTGGCACATAGTAGGTGCTTAATAAAAGTTTGATCTCTTCTCTTCTTTCCTCTTCCTTGTTTCCTCTCTGCTATCTTTTTTCCTAGTCTTCCTTTTCTTCTTGTTACCTATCTTATTCCTCCATTTTCTTCCTTTTTTGTCACCTTCTTCTACAATCTTTCTCCTCCTCTTTCACTTCCATCTCTTTCCTCCTTTTTCCTTTCCTCTCCTGTTTTCTCTTCTCTGCCTTCTTCTTTTCCCTTTTTTTCTTTCTCTCTACTCCCTCCCCCCACCCATCTCCTTTTCTCTCCTTTTTTCTTTTCTTTCCCCCTTTTTCAAATGCTTTCTAAACTTCTGATTTACATCATTCGTTTTTGCCAGATTTTGAGTTACAAATTTTCTCCTCGTTTTTCCCCTACCCACCGCCCCAAAATAGCAGTCCCACAGGATATCCCCTCCTCCAATCTGCTCTCTCCCATATTTTATCCCATACCAATTTCGACTTTTCAAGTAGGGCATGGTGGATCTCTATGCCCCAGTGCCTGTATATCTTATTTCCCAATTACATGTAAAATAGTATTAATAATAGTATATATGTATGTATGTATGTGTGTGTGTATATATATATTATACATATATTTAAACATTTGATTTTAAAACTTTGAATTCCAGATTCATTCCCTTCCTCCCTTTTTACCCACCCTTACTGGGAAGATAAGCAGTTCAGTAAAGGTTGTACGTGTGTAGCTAATGCAAAACAATAACATAGTAGATATATTGTAAAAGATTGGCTATATTTCCCTCCCTCCTATCCCACCTCCCACTTGTTCTATTCTCTACCTTGATCCCATCCCTTTTCAAAAGTGGGTACTTCCAACTTCCCTCCTCCCCCCCAGCCTGCCCTCCCTTCCATCATCCCCCCTCTCATCCCCTTCCCCCCTAATCTTCTGTAGGGTGAGATACCCTATTTAGTGTGTATTTCATTCCCTCCCCAAGCCAAATTCAATGAGAATAAGGTTGACCCATTCCCTTTTGCCTTCCTATTCTTCCCCTCCATTGTAACCATTTTCCCTTGCCTCTTCTATAGGAGATAGTTTACCCCATTCTGTCTCTCCCCATCTCCTCTCATATTCCTCTCTCACCTCTTAATTTCACTTTTTAAGTACCATCCCTTCTTATTAAATTGGTCCTGTGCCCTCTATCTATGTATACCTGTAAACATATATACACACATTCACATATGTATTCATATGACTATTTACCCTCATATATAGACATATATATTTCTATTCCCTTCAACTATTTTCATACCGAGAAAAGTTTCATCAGTTACAATTATTGTTTTTCCATGTACGAATGTTATAAGTTCCTTATGATTTCTTTTCCCTTTTTACCTTCTCATGCTTCTCTTGCTTCTTGTATCTGAATGTCAAATTTTCTATTCAACTCTGGTTTTTTCATCAAGAATGCTTGAAAGTCCTCTATTCCACTCTGAATGACCATATTTTCCCCTGAAACATGATACTCAGTTTTGCTGGGTAGGTGATTCTTGGTTTTAATCCAGCTCCTTTGCCCTCCGGAATATCATATTCCAAGCCCTTTGATCCCTCAGTGTAGAAGCTGCCAGATTCTGGGTTTTCCTGATTTGTGTTTCCACAATATTCAAATAGTTTCTTCCTGGCTGCTTGTAATATTCTCTCCTTAATCTGAGAATTCTGGAAACTGGCTACAATATTCCTAGGAGATTTCTTTTCTTTTTCAGGAGGTGATTGGTGGATTCTTTCAACTTCTATTTTGTTTTTTTGGTTCTAAAAGATCAGGGCAGTTTTCTTTGAGAACTTCCTGGAGGATGATTTCTACATTCTTACTTTGATCATAGCTTTCAGGTAGTCCAATAATTTTTAAATTATCTCTCCTGGATCTATTTTCCAGGTCAGTGGTTTTTCCCGTGAGATATTTCACATTGCCTTCTATTCTTTTATTTGTTTGGATCTGTTTAACAGCATCTTGATTTCTCATAAAGTCATTAGCTTCCATTTGCTCCAATCTAATTCTGAAGCAGTGATTCTCCTTGGTGAGATTTTGAGATTCTTTTTCATCTGGCAAATTCGGCTTTTTAAGGCATTCTCCTCATTGCCCTTTTGAGCCTCTTTTGCCAATTGAGTTAGTCTATTTTTTTAGGTTTTAGTCTATTTTTTAAGGTGTAATTTTCCTGAGTCAGGCTGTTGACTCTCATTTAGGAATTTTCTTGCATCGTTCTCATTTCTCTTCCCAATTTTTTCTCCACTTCTCTTATCTGCTTCTTAAGGTCCTCTTTGGCCTGTAACCAGCTTGTATTTTTCTTGGAAGCTTTTGGTGTAGGAGTTCTGACTTCACTGTCTTCCTCCTGTTCCATGCTTTGCTTCTTTTTGTCCCCAAAATAGGAGTCTAATGTTGGAATCTTCTGCCTGCTTTGTTTCCTTTGCCTGGTCATGTTGCCCCTCAGTCACTTGACTCCTGGGCTTTTTGCCACATTAGGACTCTGCCACCAGACAGGGGAGCTTTCGTCCCAAATGTTGGGGTTTTCTCAGCTGCCAGAGGTATTAGATGGGTGCCCTCTCTGAGGCCTCCACATGCTCTGGCAAGCTGGACTCACACCCCAGGATCTCCACCCTAGACTGCAATCCAGATCCAAGCAAGTTAAAGCAAAAGCGATTACCCCTCAGCCTGGTCGCTTGGTTCCCCTACCCTCTGCAGGCCACAGCTATAGCTGCCATGTGGTGCTGGTTGGCTTTGCTGGGCATCTCAGAGGCTTCTCACCCCAGGGGCAAAAGACTACGCACTCCCACTTACTGGGTCCCAAAGTCCAGACTGCACTGACCTCTCACTTTGTCCTTTGCATCTATGTGTTGACAATTCTTGAAGCGGCCACACCTGCTGCTGATCTGGAGTCCCTCCAGGGGATGGTCAGACCCACCCTGGGGCTAAAACCTCCGGCTCACCTGAGCCTTGTCTCAGCTCCCGGATTTCTGCACTGGCTGATTCCTGCCAGCCTGCCAGGCTGTCCTCAGTGGGAGGTTAGCTTCTCTGTGTCATTTTGTGGGTTCTGCAGCTCCAAAGTTTGTTCAGAGTCCCCTTTTTACATTGATTGGGGAAGGTGGAAGCCAGGGCTGCTCGGAGGTCCTGCTTCTACTCCGCCATCTTGACTCCGCCCCTCTCTCTCCTTTTAATCACCTTCCTCTTCAACCTTTCTCTTTCTTTTATATTCACTTGTCTCATCCTGTTTTATTTCTGTTTTTCTTTTCCCCTGATTAATTTCCTCCCCAAATTAACAAAGTCATCCCTGACATTTCTCACTAGTCTTTTTGTTAAAAGTAAATTGAAGCTATCTTAATCATTTTAAATCTGCCAATTTTGTTAGAGCATAAGACTTTTTGGAAATCAAATGAGCTCCTCAGAAATCTACCTAAATTATCCATTTGGCTGCTTAATTTTTCTTGGCTCTGCTTTGTGGATAAAGTTTTGGGTCCTCAAAGACTTCTACTTCTAGGTAAGCAGTCACATCTTAAGTACTATTTTGCATAGTAACAGATACTATCTTTTATCAGGTATACACTGTAGGCTCTCTTGAATTTGGCTTCCACCTACCTTTCCATTCAAATTCATTTCATCTCAATTCAACAACAAATAATAAATATAAACACCTCCTATATTTATGTTTGAGGTACTGGTGATTTGAAGACAGAAAAGAATAATGGTCTCTTCTTTCTTTTTTTAATTAATATTTTATTTTTCTCAATTACATGTAAGAACAATTTTTAATCTTCATTTTTAGAAATTTTGGGTTCCAAATTCTCTCCCACCCTCTCTACTCTCCCCTCCATTGAGAAGGCATATGATTTAATAAATACATGTACAGTCATGCAAAACACATTTCCATATTAATCTTGTTGTGAAAGAAAACAGATAAAAAGAAACACAAGGAAAATAAAGAAACTTAAAAAACCCCCAGTATGCTTTGATCTGAACTCAGATTTCATCAGTTCTTTGGAGGGGGATAACTTTTTTCTTTTTTTTTTTTCCATAGGTCCTTCAGAATTGTCTTGGATCTTTGTATTGCTGAGAATAGCTAGCTCATTCATAGTTGGTCATTGTATAATATTGCTGTTACTGCATTTACAGTATTTTCCTGGTTCTGCTCACTTCATTTTATAGCAGTTCATGTAAATCTTTCCAGGTTTTTCTGAAAGCACCCTGCTCATATTTTCTTTTAGCACAGTAGTATTCCAACACAATCATATACCACAACTTGTTCAGTCATTCCTTAATTGATAGGCATCCTTTCAATTTTCAATTCTTTGCCACCACAAAAAGAGCTGCTATAAATATTTTTGTATATATGAGTCCTTTCTTTTTTTTTCATCTATTTGATTCAGATAGATAAAATATAGATTCAGATCTAGCAGTGGTATTGCTGAGTCAAGAAGTATGCACAGTTTTATAGACTTTTGAGCATAGTTTCTCTCCAGAAGGTTGGATCAGTTCACAGTGTTCCAATTTTTCCATATCCCATTTAACATTTGTTGTTTTCCTCTTCTGTCATGTTAGTAAATCTGATAGGTGTAAGGTGGTGCCTCTAAGTTGTTTTAATCATATTTGTTTAAAATCAATAGTGATTTTAGAGTATTTTTATATGACTATACATAGCTTTGATTTCTTCATGTGAAAATTGCCTGTTCATATCCTTTGACCATTTATATCAATTAGGGAATGACTCCTATTATTATAAATTTGATTTAGTTCTCTATATATTTCAGAGACAAGACCTTTATCAGAGAAACTTGCTGTAATTTTCCGCCTCAGTTTTCTGCTTTTCTTCCAATCTTGGCTCCATTGTTTTTGTTTGGGCAAAACCCTTTTAATTTAATGTAACCAAAATTATCCATTTTATATGCTGTAAATGCTCTTTATCTTTAGTTTGGTAATTAATTCTTCTCTTACTGATGTGACAGGTAAACTAGATTATACGCACACACACACAGATAATGTAATCATGTAAATTGCTTATGTGTCTACACTTTTCTGGGCACTGGAGATACAAAGAAAGATAAAATAAAGCAAACAAACAAAAAAAACCAAGCAACTGAACGGAAGAACCTCTGGTATACTGAACGTGATGGGGAGAAGAGTAAGTGGGTTTTTTTTTTTTTTTTGGAGGGGCGAAGGAAAGCAATTGGGGTTAAGTCACCCAGCTAGTTAAGTGGCAAGTGTCTGAGGCTCATTTTGAACTCAGGTCCTCCTGACTGCAGGGCCAGTGCTCCATCTACTGAGCCACTTAGATGCCCTGAGGACTAAATTTTAAGTAAATTCAAAAGTCAGGAAGGAATCAGATTATGAAGGGCTCTTAAAGTCAAATAGTGAATTTCATATTTGATCCCAAAGGTAGCAAATATTTGATGGGGGTGGTGGTGACATGGTCCAGACCAGAAGATTAATTTGGCAGATGAGAGGACAGACTGCAGTGGGGAGGGACCTGAAGTAGGAAACCCAAGGTGAAGTTGAAGTCCAATTGAGGGGTAATAAAAGTCTTGACTAAGGCTGGTGGCAGTGTCAGAGGAAAGAAAATGATGCATTTGAGGGGTATGACAAAGGCAGACAGTGAAAAATTGGATATGGATGTTATGAAAGAGAGAAGATTTGTGGATGACACGTAAGTTGAGAGCCTGGGTGACTGGGAGAATGGTGGTGTCCTTGATGGTAATAGGGAAATTAGGAAGAAGGGGGATTTCAGGGTAAAATATGAGTTCAGTTTTAGACATGTTGAGTTTAAGATGTCTACAGGACATCCAATTCAAGACATTTAATAAGCAGTTGGAGATGTAAGATGGGAAGTTAAACTCTAGTCAAACAGGGCTACCTGTTATCCTTTAAAAAATGTCCCGTGCTTTTCTTCCTCCATACAATTTGGCATATTTTTGTTCTCTGTGTCAAGAATATCCGAGTCTCATTGGTGGTGGAAATCACCCTTCAAGGCCCAGGTTAAGTGCCATCTTCTTCATGAAGCTTTACCCTGATCTCTCACAGCAGGAAGCAATCTATCTATTTTTACAGAACTCATAACACTTTGTAGCTTTCTTAAGAACTCATCACATTCTCTATTTTAAATGTCCTAGCTCCCCTTTTAGACTAGAAGCTGCTTGAAGGTGGGAATCTCACTCATTTTCATATTCTCCATGGTGCCTGTCTCATTAGACACAGGAAACATTTGCTAATTCTTGTTGCAGTGGGTCAAGTTGGATTTCCATACATGTAGTACTTCTTCGTCTTCTATTTAGCAAACCAAACACTTCAGTTTATCTTTGCTGTAACTTAGAACCAAAGAGCATAGCCGGTTAGGCTCATCTTTTGGTGATGATTTGAGAGACCCAAAGAAGGCGGTGTCAGCAATACCAGATTTGGGTAGACTAGTCCCAAGATCAAAGAATCAAGAATAGCTCATGTTTATATACATGCATACACACACATACATACAGACATACATGTGTATATACATATATACATACAAATATACACACATATGTGTGTAATTTCCTTTGAATCTCTCAACAACCCTATGAGGTAGGTGCTATTATTACCCATTTTAAATATAACCCTACTTTATGGCACAAATATACCCCCTCCCAGAGCAAGGGGATGTAATGGTAATGGGAATTTGAATGTCTTCCCTGCCCCTTAATAAGCTGAATGTAATCACATGGAGTCTGTGATGGGAGGAGTTTGCTGAATGGGTGGAGCCAGAAGGAGTGGAGCAGGAAATGAGTCAGAGTAGTTAGAATGGAGGGAGAGAGAGGACACAGGCAAGCAAGTTAGGATTGTGAATGTTTGTGGGAGGGCCTGAGCAGGGGGAAGGCTTTGTAATGGTGTTACTCCCTTCAGTGATAATGTATATTAACTTCTTTGTTGCTGTGATGGATTCAATTTTCTGGTGTTGGGATTTGGCTTGATGTTTGAATAAACGTTTTGCTTCTGTCTTCTCCATGGAGAGTTTGCTATATTTTGTGATTCAGAACTAGGCCAGCATATTTGTAGTTGCTGTCAGTGCTGTTACTGTTGCCTTGGCAATAGGGAGGATCAGATTATTCTCATATTTTTCAGTCCATTACCACCCCACTCCACCCTAAAATCTCAGAAAAACTGGGGAAAATAATTTAAATAACACATAGGTTTGCTTCATCTCAAGGATCTTTTCAATAGGAATTTAAAAGTATTTTCTAGAAACATATCCAATGTATAAAGTGGAGCAGGTATGGGATAGTACAAAAGAAATATATAAACATAAAAGACTCATAAGCACAGTATGATAAATACTTTTGATACTTAAAACATTTTTAAAATTATTTTTACTTTGTTAAGTATTTCCTAATTACATATAAAAACAATTTTAACAACCATTTAATAAAATTTTGAGTTCAAAGATCTTTTTCCCCCTCCTCTCCCTTCTACCTTATTGACAAGGGAAGGAATTTGATTTTGATTGTGCATTGAGGTCATGCAAAACATATTTCCATGTTAACCATTTTGCAAAAGAAAATAAAAACAAAATAAAACAATAAAAATAAAGTAAAAAAAATTATGCTTCAATCTGCATTTAGAGTTCATCAGTTTTCTTTCTGGAGATGAATAGTATTTTTCATCATAAGTCTTTTATAATTGTCTTGGATCATTATCTTTGTCAGAGTAACTAAGTCTTTAATAGTTGATCACCCTTACAATATTGCTGTTACTATGAGATGTAGTATAAGTACTATGAGATATAATACAAGAATTATTCTATAGAACTAGAAAAAAATAGTAACAACATTCATCTTGAAGAACAAAAGGTCAAGGATATCAAAGGAATCAATGAAAAAAAATGTTAAGGAAGGTAACTTAGCAGTTCCAGATTTCAAACTATATTACAAAGTGGTAAACACCAAAACAATTTGATACTGGATATGAAATAAAGTGCTGGATCAGTGGAATAGATTAGGTACACAATTCATGGTAGTAAATAACCATAGTAATCTAGTGTTTGATAAGCCCAAATGTCCAAGCTTTTGGGGTAAGATCTCACCATCTGACAAAAAATTGCTATAAAAACTGGAAAGCAATTTGGAAGAAATAGTTTGTTGTTACTCTTTTTTTCTAACTCTATAGGATAATTTTTTGGTAGTTTGATTGATATGGCACTGAATAAGTAAATTAACTTGGGTAGAAGTGTCATTTTTATTACATTGACTCAACCTATCCATGAGCAACTAATATTTCTCAAATTGTTTAGATCTGTTTTTATGTAAAAAATGTTTTGTAATTTTGTTTATATAATCCCTAGGTTTCTCTTGGAAAGTAGACTCCTAAGTATTTAATATTGTCTGTAGTTATTTTAAATGGAATTTCTCTTTATATCTCTTCCTGTTGGGTTTGTTGGTAATATATAAAAACTGATGATTTTTGTTGGTTTGTTTTATATTGTGTACCTTTGTTAAAATGGTTAATTATTTCAACTAGTTTTTTAGATGATTATCTAGGGTTCTCTAAGTATACCAGTATATCATCTATAAAGAGTGACAGTTTTGTTTCCTCATTGCTTATTTTTATAACTTCAATTTCTTTTTCTTGTCTCATTGCTATAGCTGGCATTTCTAGTACAATATTGAATAAGAATGGTGATAATGGACATCCTTGCTTCTTTCTTGATCTTATTCAAGTTTATCCCTGGATTCTTATAATATTAAAAGATGCAATGCTTGAGGAGACTTCCCTTAGGCTAGCAACCTAGATTTTATCCTTGAATTTTCACTCTCTCACCCCATCCCACCCTTATATCCAATCTGTTAAGGCCCATTGATTTCACCTTTGCAACATCTCTCAAACACTCCCTCTTCTTTCTCTCCTTTGATATTGTCACTACTCCAGTACAGACTCCAGTACACATTACTTCTGGATTATTGCAGTAGCCTGTGGGAGGTGTGGTGTACCTGACTCAAATCTCTCTGATTCTTCCCTCAGTTGTCCAACTGATCTCTCTAAAGCTCTCTAAGTCTGAACATGTCACCCCTCTACTACACCCCTGTGGGTCCCTATCACCTCCAGGGTCAAATACAAGATCAGTTTTGTCAGAAATATTCGCTTTCTCATAACATGACCTCCTTCTACATTTCCAGTCTTCTTCTATGTTACCTCCAGCCATGTACTGTTTAATGCAATGACACTGGCATTTTTGCTGTTCTAATGAACAAGATGCTCTATTTCTGAGCCCAATTCAGTTCAATTAAACTTTCATTAAGTGCCTGCTGCAGTATTTACAAGACATTGTGCTAGACTGGGGACATGAAAAACACGCAAGCCTATGTCCTCTAGACAGGGGAATACAATTTGTAACACAAGAAATTAAATAAATACAAGTAACTTCAAGAGGGAGCTGGAAGTGAGAAGGGAAGAGCTTCTGGAGAATAAAAAAATGCAATGTAGGAGGCGGCATCTGAACTGTCCTCTCATAGAGGAAGAAAGGGGTTCTCTGGGTCAGAACAGCAGGAAGAATTCGAACCTAGGTCTTCTGGTTTTAGATACAGCACTTGCTTTATGTAATCTTGGGATTACATAAACTGACCTGGGAGGCAGAAGGCTTCCATTCTCTTCTGCAGGTAATTGATTAATATTTGTGGAGGGTTCCTAGGGTGCCAGGTACTGTTGGGGAGCCGTGCCCTTTGATATCTCCCTGGTGTGGCTACAATTCTACTTTTCCATTGACTGGAGAACAAAAAGATACTTTCTCACTGACCACATTGTTTTCCTATCTCAACACCCCCACAGGAAAGTGAAGTCTAGCAACTTTGTTATCACTTTGTAAATCATTAATATTAAAAACCTGTGTTTAACTACAAGGAGAGTCCAGAAGATTTAGACCTGAAAGAGACCACCATCGATACCCACTGTTTCCCAGATGCCACCAAGAGTCCTGGGAACAACATATACTCCAGACCCTGCTTTTAGCCTGGCACCTATGCCACAGTCCAGGGAATTAATGTGTATAGATATGCAACCTAGCAACTACCTCTGCAGGTATCTCAGCTCCAGCCTCCTCAGCAGTTACAGCAAATGAGAACATGGGGGAAAAAGCCCTTCTCAACGCGGAAGTCCTTGGCACTGGCAAATGGTTCCATATCAGAGTCAGATATGGTTTTGTTAATGGAAATAACATTCACATTTGGTACTGCACCCTAAGAAGCATGGGGCTTTTCCATCTGACTTGGAGCTGAAACCTCTCACGCGTGTTTTCTCCCTATTTAGCATGTGAACTTCTTGCAAGCCGTGGCTTCTTTGTCCGATTCCTCATCACTTAGCGCAGTGTTTTGCTTCATTGTAAAGTTTAAAAAAATAATTTTTCATTCGTTCATTCATTCATTCATTCCCTATTCAAACAGACTTGCTCAAGGGCACACAACAACCTAGTGGCAGAAAGTTAAATGATTTGGTTAAGGACATACACCCAATAGGGAAACCGTATGGTGCAGGGGTAAGCCCTGTGAAGGACCTTCATTCAGATCCTATCCCTGGTACTACCTCTTTAAGCTTGGATAAATCACCTAAGCTGCCCATGCCTTAGCTTTCTTCTGTATCCAACGGATTCCATATTTTCAGAGGTCTCCTTTAGCTTTGCGTCTGTGATTCTGCAATATTTTAAAAAATATTGTCCTTTCCCACTATATCAAACTCTCTTTCTGCCTTTTTGACAGGTGGAGGGAGGTAGGGCTTCTTTTCTTCCAGATCTTTCAGTTTAAACAAATATTAAAATCCCAAATGTTCTCATCAACCTTTCATATAGATTTGAATTATAAGTGAAAACAAGAATTCCTTAATTTGATCCTTACTGGGGCCCAGGGAGCTGAAGTGATTTGCCCAAAGCCATGCGGATGTAGTAAGTAGTAAAACCAGAATTTCATCCTAAGTCTTCTGACTCTAAATCCAACATTTTACCCTAACTGGGGGTGGGGGCAGGTTGGAAGGAGTGGGGGGCAGGGAGATGACACATGGTGATTCATCTAGCTGAAAGATCCAGTGGGTTCACTTTGTGTAGTTTATGAAAAACACAGAGACCGGTACCTCCAGGAACTTTACTTCTCAAGCACTGGTGAAGGTTAGTGGCACTAAATGGAGCAGAATCTCTAGAGTAGCTCTGTTTTTGTGTATGCTCCATGCATGTTCTCTAATGTTAAACAATGGATGGCAGAGAACTTGACTTAATATAGTATCTAATCTTTAAAAAAAAATTTTTAAGCATGGTTTTTCTGGACACAGGTTAAAAGTGAGTTTTAAGATCTCATTACACATTATAGAAAATAATCTAGTATAAGATTAGTGGGATCAGGGTTTAACCAGCAAGCTCATCAGAACTGAACTGAATTGATCCATTATTTTCTATATAGCATTGGCTATAATGTTCTAGGGCTGTCTTTGCCAATTCTCAATACTTTCCGGAGCATCAGAACCTGTCCTTTCATTGAATGTATTGGATTAGATGTCTTAATAATGAAAAAGTCTAACACATAACATCCAGAGGCTGTCAATCTATATAGAAACACAAAGCCATCTTACCATGGTACTCTTGACTCCTTTAGCAATTCCATCTCAGGTTTCTTTCTTTATGCCTCAACTACCTTCTGAGCATTAGAAAAGGGACTGAACTTTTCCTATAATTCCGTCTTTACTTTCTTTAGTAGGTTCATGGCAATAGGAAAGGAGAGAGAAAGCCTATGAGACAGAGGACTTTTATTTTCTGTTGGTTTTTTCCTCTTCAACTCCATGAAAGACTTCATTGTCCCACCTTCCATAGTTCATTGATGGCTCTGGCAAAAGTGGTAAAAGACCAAGAAAAGGAGAAAAGAATGATTCTTGACAAATGTTTCCAGGGTGGCAAGGCTTGGTCAGACAGGGAATTAATTGATTTGTATAAGAAGAGTGATGTTATATTTTTCATATCTGATTGAAGCCTGCTTTTAGAGCTATTAGAAGGCTCCATTTAGAACTATTTGTATATACTCCATTAAATCTGAATTTAGACCCTTCTGACTTTGTAAATCCTACAAGACAGTAGTTGGATATTAACTGTGATTAGATTTAATTAGCATAAATTAGAAATTATCCAAGTTTGCCCACTTAGAAGCAGTTTTTCTTGCTTTTTTTGGGAGGGAGGAGGAAGAGGAGGAAGTATCTCATTTATTTCTGGGAAGTGGCTTGTTTCAATTCATAGTTTTGAACAATAAAAATCCAAGCATATGTAGGATATAATAAACTGATAAAACCTACTGAGAAACATTTTCAGTAGAGATCAGATCTAGGGAACTCTCACTACCCACACTTTGCTCCAGTTGAACATGGGATGGGAATAGGGGGAACTGAGAGTTAAGTGATTTTTCTAGGGTCACATAGTCAATAAGTGTGAAAGGCAGAATTTGACATTCGGATTCCAAGACTCTCTCTACCTGCTGCTCTAAACTTCTCATCAAGAAGCATAGCTTGAGTTTTTAAGTTCTGAAATGAGACAAGATTTATGGCCTGGCCCATAAATAATGATAGATATAGAATTTCAAAAGAGTTTTATAAGAAACCCTAATATAGTCTAAACTAGTTATTTAATAGATTGTTCTCTTTAATTCTCAAGCTGGTTGCTACCACCATGTCTCTTTTTCCATGGTTTTGGGCGAGTTCCAAAGGGGAAGGAGAAGTGGTTAAATAATAGGTTCCCCTTTGAATTCCCAGTGCCTTGGAGCCTTTTCCCATGCCAACAACTCTTTTGTCAATCATAAGACTTGGGTAAATCCTAAGTACAATCATAGCTCTTCCCTTTCTACCAATGTCGTTCAACTTAAATTCTAAACACCTGTTTTCTCATTTTTTTAAATGTGGGGATTGGATTGTATGACCTCCATGTTTCCTTTCAGTGATCTTGGGTTGAATTAAGAGGCATCTTTCCAGTTATAAGGAAATGATATTTTTTCTTAACTCTGTCCTGGTTAGACCACATCTGTAGTATTATATTTAAAAAGACAGAAGTTGTTAAGCATCAACCAGGATAGTGAAGGGCTTTAGGTCTTTTCATCTGATGATCAGTTGAAAATTTAGGGATGTTTAGCCTGCAGAAGGTGGCTCTAGGGGGCAGATGTGATAACTGATCTCAAGTATTTGGAAGGCTGTTCTGTGAGAAAGGGATTCAACTTGTTTCAATTGTTCTCAGAAAACAGTCATAAGCAAAGATATAGGGTTGATGTGAGGAAAAATTCCTAACAATTAGAGCTGTCACTAAGTGTAATTGACAGAATTGGGAGGCAGTGGGTTCTTTGTCATTGGAAGGTTTCAAGCAGAGATGAAATGGCCACTTACTCTGGTGGCCAGAGAGGAGATAGCTTTTCTGGTATAGACTGGGGTAGATGACCTCAGAGGTCACCAACATCTCTGAGGAACCATGATTCAGCCTATGATTCCAAGAGTCAGCTCCAGGAAAATTGTGAGCTAAGGCATCTGCAAAAGCTAGGTGAGAAGACAGAGCAAGGGGGGCAATGTCAAGCAAGGAATAAAGAGAGAAAAAGCAGGCCTGATGCACCAGAAATAAGGGTATCTTGAAGCAAAACCTGCTTCAGATAGAAAACTTCTTTATATGTCTGGCTTCTCAGATTGTTTATTCCCAGGTCAATGCAGGACTTGAAAATCTACTGCAGCATAACAATTTACTCCACTGAATGATCTTAAAATCTAGTTTTGGCTAACATGGAATGGAAAATAACACAAGTCTCTTTCTTAATAACTTTACTTAGTACATAAAAGTTCTGTATATAATGGGTTGTAGCAGGAATTCTTTTACAGGGCTAGATTAGATAGATAAGAGCCTAGGGATTCTTAATCTCCTTTTGGGTCATGGACCCCTTTGGCAGTCTAGTGGAATCTATGAACCCCTTCTCAGAATAATTTTTCAAAATGCATAAAGTAGATACGATAACAAAGGAAGCTAATTATAGTGAAATACAGTTATAGAATTTTTTTTTTAAAGCTCCCTGATTGTAGGCTAAAAAAGCAACTCCTGGAGAACGTTCACTGGGGTATATTTTAACTTTCGTATTCTGTGATTTTTTAAATGATCTTTACCTCAAGACCCCCTTCCTTTAAAACCCATTAAAACACCAGCTCCTCTAGCAAGCTTCACCTGATTCTCCCTGGTTGGACCTTCCCCCACAGACTTCAACTTTTACTTTGCTTTGTAACTCTACGATGCATCCTGTGATCCTAGGAGCATAGATTCAGAGTTGGAAGTCATCTTAGAGGCCAATGAGTCCAACTCCTTCAATTTACATGAGAGGAAACTGAAGATTAAGTGCCCTCCTCAGAGTCACACAACTAATAAGTGTCTAAGGCAGTATTTGAACTAAGATCTTCCTGACTCCAAGTTCTGATATATCCACTATGCCACCTATGTAATATATACAGTTAACTTTATGGTGTCTTTTTCCTTGCACATTATAGAAAGCCTTGAACCCACAGTCAGGAAGTGTATTGTTGTTCAGCCATTTTTCAATCGTGTCTGACTCTTTGTGATCTCATTTGGGGTTTACTTGGCAGAAATACTAGGGTGGTTTTCCATTTCTTTCTCCATCTCATTTTACAGGTGAGGTAAGTAAATAGGGTTAAGTGACTTACCTAGGGTCCCATAGTTAGTAAGTGTCGGAGGCCAGATTTGAACTCAGGAAGAAGAGTCTTCCTGTCTTGCCTGGCACTTTATCCACTGTCCCACCCAGCTACCCAAAGTCAGGAAGACCTGAGCTCAAATGTGACCTCAACTGTATGATCCTGAAAAAATTACTTTGCCTATGTAATGTCTGCCCCACTTTCCTCAACTGTTAAAAAAAAATGGAAATAATAGTAACACCTATCTTCCCAGGGTTGTTGTGAACATTGAATGAAATAATATTTGTAAAGTGATTAGCACAGCCTTGTACGCAGTAGGTACTTAATAAAATAAATTGGAGGGCAGGGACTATTGTCTTATTTAAATTTTGTATCGCCGGAAACTTCCCCCAAGCTTTAGTACCTTGCACCATACTTTACACTCGGTAGGTAAATATTAATTTATTAATTATTATACACCTATACCCTATGCCATGGACAGCTGTTACAGTGGCATCTTATTTTTGTATACCAGATCAGAGGAGCATCTCCAAGGAAAATCCAAGCCTTATAGCTCTTAAATTCTGATGTCAGACTACACATCTTAGATTAGAATGTGACTAAGGGAGAATTATGAGAATATATTAAGGGAGAATTATAAGAATATGTTCACATCATTTTAGAGGTAATGTAGTACAAGGCAGAACAATTTTGTAGCACAAATATTGGTTTGAAAAGAAATAACAAGACTAATAAACAAATAAATGTAAACATTCCCAGCAATGGCAGAAACATCGATGTCAAATGTACTTTTCAAAATAACAGTGGGAAGTGGTAGCTTGGGTGGAATCTATGAATCTATGAATAATCCTAATCTTACTCGTCAACTTTTGTACATGACTTTGTAGGGCTTCTGAAGTAATGATTTAACAAATGTAAAGAACATGATTTCCTTTCCTGTGATGCTGAATTTGGAATTTTATTGATATCCTAACATCATTTTAGCTACTTTTACTGCTCTCTCCCATTTAATGGCATGGCAACCCTTAGGAGGAAGTAAGGCAGAATCCCAAGATGACTTCCTATCTCCATCTGACAAGCAATCATGATTTTCTTTCAATACCCAGAACCATCTGTTCTGCTTTTGGTCATTAGTAGTAGTTGTGAGCATTTGGGAATAATTTAAATTAAGCTTCTTCCTGGGACACACAGAGACATATATACATGTACACATATGTATATGTATGTGTGTATGCATACACATATGTATATATACATATATACACACATACACTGTGTGGCTTTAGTTCAGACGTATATTTACCTTTAAAGTGAAAATAATTACTTGCTTGTGGACTTAGAGTGAAAAAAATATAAATTCATGTCATTTTTTGCCTTTTGTTCTCCTTTCCCAGCTCTCTGCCCCTTTACTGTATTAAGCACTTGGTAATCTTAACATGCTATAGAAATGTGTTATTGTTGTTGACTTTACCCAGGACATTGTCTAAATCTCAGATTCAGCTTTGTTCAGTTAGCCTTGCAAAGTGACTAGAAAGTATCACAGATCTCCTTCGTTCTTGGTGAGGGCTGTCGCGTTCTATATGCTTTTGTTGGCTAACTAGTTCTTTTCCCCTGGTAGAGGGAGGCAGACAATATGGCAATGACCTGGATAATTCAGACAATAAATATCCCTTTGCCTTAATTATGTGAATAGTCAGGCAAACTAAAACTTAGCTGCTAAGGTCTTCTTCTTCTCCTCCTCCTCCTCCTCCTCCTCTTCTTCTTCTCCTTCTCCTTCTTCTTTTTAAAGCAATTGGGGTTAAGTAACTTGCTCAAGGTTACACGGACAGTTATTTTTGTGTGGGTGCCAAGTATCTGAGGTTGGAACTGATCGCGGGTCTCCCGAAGCCAGGGCTGGCGCTCTTATTCAGTGTGCCACCTAGCCATCTTCTTCTTCTTCTTCTTCTTCTTCTTCTTCTTCTTCTTCTTCTTCTTCTTCTTCTTCTTCTTCTTCTTCTTCTTCTTCTTCTTCTTCTTCTTCTTCTTCTTCTTCTTCTTCTTCTTCTTCTTCTCCTTCTTCTCCTTCTTCTTCTCCTTCTCCTTCTTCTTCCTTCTTCTTCCTCCTTTTTCTTCCTTCTTCCTCCCTTTTCTTCCTTCTTTTTCCTTCTCCTTTTCTTCCTTCCATCCTCCTTCTCCTCATCCTTCTTCTCCTTCCCCTTTCCTCATCCCAGACTTCTCTACTATAGTCCTTCCTTTTCCATCTTGCTGTGTCTGAGAATACCCATGGGACCCATATGCCTTAGATTTAAAGACAAGATATATCAATCAGTCAACAAGCATTTATCAAGTATATTCTGTGTGCCAGACACAATGTCAAGTCATTGGAGACACAAACACCATAAATCAAATAATCCTACTTGCAAGAAGCTTACATTCTAATAGGAGAGACATCAAAGACATACATAAGTTGATATAGAATGTGTGTGTGTGTGTGTGTGTGTGTGTGTGTAATAAATACAAAACAGTTAAATATAAGGTAGTTCAAGATGGAGGGAATTAGCATTTGGAATGATCAGGGAATATTTCACACAGAAGATGGTGCTTGAATTGGGTCTCAAAGGAAGGGATTCTATGAAGAACAGGTATGGAGGGACTACATTTCCCAGGTATGTCCAGGAAGATAGCCAGTGCAAGTGCCCTGAGGTGGAAAATGGAAGGTCTTATGGGAGGAACAAAGAGAAGGGCAATTTGACTAAGTCACAGAGGGCAAGAGGGGGCATATTATATAATAAGACTGGAAAGATTAGTTGGAGCCAGGTTGTAAAGGATTTTATAAACTAAACAGAGGAGCTTATAGTTTATTCTAGAGGAAATAGGAAGACACTAGCATTCACGTTCATGAAATGTGCCCTTCTTCCATCTGGCTGACCAAACCCCTGAAAAAGTTACCTGCTGACCGCTTACAATTTGTTCGGGACTGTTTGCAGTGCTCTCTTTTTGTGCCTGATGATGGGGGAAGACTCCTTTGAACAAATTGACGACTACACTGCAGTCTGCAGCTGGCACATTGTGAGTACCACTAAAAACTCTTGACATGAGCCCTACACTGAAAATTAATTCAGCTTTCATGGCAAACTATACCCTGTGTTTTATTTCTTGCACCTGCAGGATCTGACATATAATCACTTTAAAAACACACACAACTGGAAGTTTCCAGGCAACAAACGTTGAATAAATGGACCCTTCCTCCTTCAGCGGCTAGAACTTTAATGTGTTCTTTCTTTTGTCTTCAGATCAAACTACTTAGATTGTACAGGGCATTGTGCCCAGTAAAGAACATGGATTCTACTTCTCAGTGGCCAAGACTAAACAACCAAGAGTAAAATGGTGTCTAAGACAAGCTTTTGACTAAACACAAGAAAAAAGACAACACACTATGTATGAAAGAGGGAGGACCTCTTTAGGGGAAAGAAGAGAGTGATGAAAGGAAAGTGATAGAGGCGAAAAAAGAAAGAAAATACCGTCAATAATATATAAAATACGCAGAGAACAAAAAAGAAAACCAGAAGGAGATGACACAAGCAGAATAACTTTGTCACATATATTTATATTTAATCTATACTTTATTTTTATTTACATTAATAATTTTATTTAATTAGACTTGTAATTTTATAATTACATTACAATTTTATAATTATAATTATATAATATATCATATTATATGTTATAATTATGTTTAATCTATACTTTATATTTGAATTATTTAATCTATATTATTATTTACTGCAATCTATGTTATATTATATTTAATCTATGCTTTAGGAACAACTTAGGTAACAGATTTATGGCTTCATACACAATTCCTTATTTTTGTTGTTCTAGGAATGTTTGTGTTTGTAATAAAAAAGGAAAAAGAAAAACCCCAAAAGATCACACATTACTTTTATTATGATTTTTCCCCAAATATAAGAAAGTGTTTAGTACAAAGTACCTAGAAATCTATGACTATATATACTAAAAAATGATAAATGAAAATTATTATCTGAATAATTGAGGAATGGGGAGACTGTCATACATATATATGTACGTATATAGGTGTGTATATATATTATTTTATTTTTATTTTTTTTTTAGTTAATACAGAGTATCTTGAGAGTCAGAGCAGTTTTTTTTAAACCTCTAAGTTTTGGGGACACCATGCAGTTGCAATTATCTATTTTTGTTGATAAAAGAGCTTAGAGTAGAGCTTTATTTCAATAAATATGTGTAATGAACTAAACAATAGAGAATTATTATAGTTGAACTACCTCCACAAAGTGGACGAGCCTTTTCCCCCCATTATTTTATTTTAATTTTTTTAAGCAATTGGGGTTAAGTAACTTGTTCAAGGTTACACGACCAGTTATTTCTGGGTGCGGTGCTAAGTATCTGAGCCCAGATTTGATCCCCCAGGTTATCCCAACACTAGGGCCAGTGCTCTTACTCACTGAGCCACCTGGCCGCCCCTGCTCCCATTATTTTAGATCATTAAAAGTAGCTATCTCTTACTGTCATGTGTCCTGTCAAGTACAGGTACTGCTAAAGACCCCAAGGCAGAAGTATATGAGTTCTTTGAGGTTCAATTTTGGTTTAGGTTCTTCCCAGTGAGCTTTAAATTGTTGCTATCTTAATTTCAGTTAAAAAAAAAAACAAAACCCAAAACAATTGCAGCATTTTAATTGAGAGCAGGCTGCGTTGCTACTTGCCTTGTTTCCAAATAGAATACCTTTGCCTGATTCTTTCTGACAGTGACACCCTAATCCAGGGCAGATGAACTGGGTATGGCAGACAACTGCTCTGCCGTGTGTGCCCTGCTAACACTAAAAACCGGGAATTCCAAAAGTCACTTATAACCTTGAAAACAATCTGTTCCGTGGACTGCAGTATTGTCAAGGTTACTGTGTCTCAAATGTGTCATTTTGAATCCTCTTAATCATGTCTTTTTTGAATTTACTGTTAAACTTGTATAATGATCAGCCTGGTTTCTTCCCCAAGTCTTGGCTTCCCCCTCCAAATCCCTTTAATCCCTATGGTCTTAATCACTTAATTCCTTATATAGAATGTGTCTTAATCATTTAACTCCTTATCATTAGGGTTATCCTTGTAATTCCAGATTCTAAATCCAGGTTCTAGAATCACTATAACTATCATTAAGGGTAATTGTAGGAATCCCTCTATCCATACCTCAAAAAGCTCACCATCAAATCAGTCTTGCTGCTAATTATGCTTTGCTCTTTTTTTAAAAAAAAGCAATCAGGGTTAAGTAACTTTCCTAGGCTCACACAAGCTAGTGAGTGTCTGAGGATGAATTTGAACTCAGGTCCTCCCAACTCCAAGGCCTGTTTTGTGCCACCTCATTGCCCCATGCTTTGGTCTTGTATCCTGCTTCCAGTTACCAGACTCTTACTGTATTTTCGTAAATACCTTCATCTTATAACCCAATTCTATTACCTGGGCCCCTGTCTTGGTGTCTTGGAGTTTCCTCTGTTCTTCTCAGAGTGGGATTCTGCCTGGTGCCAACTATCCTGGACACTAGAAACATAGAATCAGAATTTCAGCAGCCACTAGTCTGGTCTATAGACTGAAAAGAATCGCTTCTACAGCATATCTAATAAATGAACAGATACATTATGTCCTTAAAATAGTCCATTGCATTTGAGGATAACTCTAATTATTAGGAACTTTCTCCTGATGTCAGGCCTAAATTTGCATCTTTGCAACTTCCACCCATTGTTCTACTCTTTAGGCCCAAACAGAACAGGGCCAATTACTCTTCCACATGACAGTCCTACAAATGTTTGAAAACAACTACCACCTACCCTGTGAGTTTTCTCTTTTCCAGGCTATATATGGCCAAGTCTTCAACTATCTATATATGGCATGAAACGAAGGCCCATTTCCCTCTGTAGATGCTCTCCAACATATCACTGTCCTTCCTAAATTGTCATACCCAATACTGGACATAATTGATGCTCTAGATATGGTCTGAGGAGAACACAGTGTGGTCATCATTGTCCTTGCCTGTGAACTGTTTTTTCATATCCTTGTGAGCACTAATGTATTAGAAAATAGAAAAAATTTCTTCAAGATTGCCTCTATTTTTCCCAAAAGTTTTTAAATAAAACAAGGAATTTTTTCCCAGATAATTTATGTTTTCCTCTTTATCAAACACTGGGTTATTATCTATTGTTTCTGATTCTCTCTTGTCTGATCTGTTCCATTGACCTACCTCTCTTTTTAAACCAATACTCGACTGCCAAATGGTTTTGATGGTTGCTGCATTATAATATAGTTTGAAGTCTGGAAGTGCTATCTCTTCTCCATGACTCCTTTAGTTTCATCATTTCCCTGAATTTGCTATGGTTTTTGTTTGTTTGGATCCCGGGTGTCCTAAATCATGGAAACAGCTGAAGTTTCTTCATCTTTGGCATATAATTTCTGTTTTGGAAAGATTTGAGAGGTAGAAGGAATGAGAGAAAATGTCTAGTCCTCCATCTTGTATGTTACCTCTTAGTAGAAGAATTGATTTAAATATGATTACAGAAATTGGAAAGAAGTGGGAATGGAGAAGGTAGGGTTTTGACATGGAAGTGGATAAAAGGATGGCTGCATGCTTCCCCTACTGCCCACCTTATTCTGTAATGTAAAGTATGGTGGCATCTGTCAGGTGCAGTGGGCTATAGGAGATAACACTAGATACCACAGGGTAACAATATTCTTTTTTTTTTTTTTTGCTTTTTGGAGGGCAATTGGGGTTAAGTGACTTGCCCAAGGGCACATGGCTAGTTTTTGTGTTAAGTGTCTGAGGCCGGATTTGAACTCAGGTCCTCCTGACTCCAGGGCCGGTGCTCTATTCACTGAGCCACCCTAGCCGCCCCCTAGTAATATTCTTACTAAAAGGTTCAGTCCCATATTTGGTCTCTGGAGGTGTAATAGCATGGTAGTAGGCAAGAGTCTGACTATGTGTGACTGTCACAGCATTATCCACCAACTGTTGGCCACAATGCTATTGCCTTGTATTGAATTTGCAGTCATTTCAATTCAATACACAATGTTTATGTGAGTCAGCTAGGTGGCACAATGGATAGAGAGCCAGACCCAGAGTTAGGGAGACCTGAGTTTAAATATGGCCTTAGACACTTACTAACAGTGTGATCCTAGACAAGTCACTTAATTTTGCCTCATTTTCTTCATCTGTAAAATGAGCTGGAGAAACAAATGGCAAACCACTCTAGTATCTTTGCCAAGAAAACCCCAAATGGAGTCACAAAGAATCAAACATGACCCAAACAACTGAGCAACAGAAATATTTATGAAGCATCTACTATATGTCATGGTGCAAAGAAAAGCAAAAGGTAGTTCCTGTCCTCAAGGAACTCACAGTCTAATGAGAGAAAACAGCTCATAAAAAGAAGCTGAAAAGCAGGGGGAATTAGGGGAGAAGCTGGGGGTAAGAGGAAGTCTTTGCAGGCCAGGTGGGAAATGATCAGGGTGTTGTCCTCGGACCCCTCTTTAAATGGAGGATGTTGGAGGAGCTTTCTAATATCTGCCCTTTGCCCTCTTCCATAGGAGGGAGGGGAGTGGTGCTGAGGAGGTGTGGGTTTCAGAGCTGATGTCATCTTGCAGGATGATGAATTTCTGGAGAACATGAAGTCCAGGAGAGCAGCCAGGTGGGAAATGAAAATTCAATTCAGTGCATATTAATTAAGTGCCTAAATACCAGATACTTTGCTAAATCCCATGGATCTTTTGCAGATGAACTGTTTCCTAATTGAGCCCTGCCCGAGCTCTCTTCTGCTTGTGAAGGCAATTTTTTTTAAGACAAGTATGTGATTTTATATTTATCTGTGTTAAAGTTTATCTTATTAGATGCATCCTAGGCAGTCAAGATCTTTTAGAATCCCAATTCTATCATTCTATCATACTGCCTCCACCCCAGATTTGTGTCATTGGCAAATTTGATAGTCAAGCCATCTATGTCTTCATCCAAATTAATCATATTTTTAAACCCCAATTACTGGTTTGAATCCTTGACAACTGCTGACAGAGCCCCCTGAAAATGAAGGCTCATCCCTTTGTGGATTGCCTATTGCCAGACAGCCTTGTTACTGAATGGTACAAACATGGTGAGACATCCCCTTGTCATCTCATGCTGTCTTCTCCTACTTGATAACTGACCATTTGTTTGTTTGTACTTCTGCCTACTGAGACTTCCCTTGATTTGGAGGCTCTTTACTATCTCTGGTTCCTTACCTCCTTGATCTGGTTAATTCCAGTGCTGACTGAATCCCAGTTCTGGAAAACTGAATTTTTACTCTACTTTAATGAGTGCAATTCAGATTGGCTCCTGCTCAAACCTGGCATCGTATGGACTTTCCTTTAATCTTCTCCATATAAAATATGGATTATACTCTCTGAAAGTTTTGCCTCCATTCAAAATCATAGTTCACAAGCCCCCAACAACTTCTTTTTCTAAAAATTTTATTTAATTCTTAATTTATGATATAAAACAAGCACTTTCATAACCTAGAAGATTAAGAAAAGATGATTGCACATGAAACTGAAGATCTGTTATGTACTAATTGCTATTCCCTCGAAATATATAATAAAGTTGTCATGTAAATTTCTTGTTTTTCCCTTTTTAAATCTCCCCATCTACTCCAGAGACGACTAACATTAGACACAAATGTGTGTGTGTGTGAATGTAAAATCTTTCTATACATACATCTATACATTTATCAGTTCTTTCTCTGGATGTAGATATTGTCTTCATTTATATGATCTTTGGAGTTCATTTGGGGTATTTGTAATATTCAAAAAGACTCACTCAAAGCTGTTAAAACAATATTGTGTTACTGTACTTCTACTAGACAGCCAGAGGACATAGGGAGTTCAAAGTAAAATCTTTTAGTGAAATAGCATATTAAGAAAAGCACACTGGAACATTTTCCTTTATAAAGCTTGGATACGTCCTAAAAATACACCCACCATCAGCGGGAAGAGTGGACATGTCTAGGGATAATACATAGGATGCATATACAAAGCTAATATGTGTGACCAGGTCACATGTGTGGTAGAAGAACTGATGTCCTTGAGGCTGCTGAGTTACAGGTGTCTTCTGGGAATGTCATCATATACTTTTGCTTGAGCCTTCTCTCTCCTGGGAACATTTCTATGATATATCTGCACCTGGAAGTCATGCCACACACATCTGTTTCTCCCAGCTTAGTGTAACATCTCTGCCGCTGTACCAGAGTGTCTGCTTCTGTCTCTGTCTCTCTCTCCTCACTGCTCTCTCTTCAATTATATCACAATTTCCTTTTGTTCTTCTTTAAAGCAATTCTTTTCTTTGCTACTTCTATTTATTTCTTTGTCTCTAGTGCTATGTGTGAGGAGTCTAGCTTCTTCCCACAACCTCACTTGAATATCTTGGATCACACTCAATAATTCATGAATTGAATAATTGTTCTTCCCTATTATACTTACTTTTCTTCCCTGTTGGGCTTAAAAAGTTATTCTTTTGTTATGATGTGAGAATAAAGGCCCATATATGAATACTTTGCCTTTTGTATTTTATCTTTCTGTTATTTGTTGTCTATTTTCAGAGACATACTATGGAAGTGTTTTAGAGTATGTAATTCTGTGGGAGATAGTGTGAAATAGTGGATGGAGGGTCAGTCAAAGGAGTCTACGTTCAAATCTTGCCCCTGGTACATACTCTATTGTGACCCTGAAGAAATTACTTAACCTTTTGTTGCCCTCAAACATCTCTAAGATTATAATTTGCAGAGCAGGTGCCAATCTTCATCAGCAAAAAGTGTTTCCTCATTTGGGTTCCCTTCATGGATGAAGTAATACATTTGAACTAAAAAAGTGGAATTCTATGGAACAGCTTTTTGCACAGCTATTTGGGATGCATATTACTGTGGGGGGGAAATTATAATAAATAATCATTTATTGAATTTTAAACCATTTATTTAATGTGTGTTACCTTCCTGTTATGTAACTAAAAATAGAAGTCTTATTTGGATTATCATTAACATGATAATGATAACTTATATTTATATAACCTGTTATAAGTTACAAAGTGCTTTCACATTTATTGGCACAATTGATCCTCACAACAACCCTATTAAATAGTCAAGGCAAGTATTATTATCATCATTGGTTAGATGAGGAAATTCAGACAAATTTTAGGACCTTGTTCAAGTTCTCAAAGCTAATAAAGACAGAGTTAGACTTGAACACAGGCATTCAGACCAAGTCTAATTCTCATTCCCCTATACTATCATGTCCCTCTTTTTTTTTTTTTTTTGGAGGGGGGAAGGCAAGGCAATTGGGGTTAAGTGACTTGACACAGCTAGTAAGTGTGTCAAGTGTCTGAGGCTGGTTTTGAACTCAGGTCCTCCTGACTCCAGAACTGGTGCTTTATTCACTATGCCACCTAGCTGCCCCTATCAGGTCCCTCTTGACGACATTTATAGTATGACACTGTTATTATATCTTTTTGGCTATATGGGATGTTACAAAAGTGTTAGTGCTGTCTTAAACTTCAATAATTTTAAACTACACTAAGACTTTTGGGACACCTTATATATTCTGACTAAAAAAAATATAATATCCTTGCACAATTATAACTTGCTCCTGGCTAACTCAGATGTTAGCTCTGCTTCCTTACACATTGTTTAGGGGTTCCCATGCAATAAAGCTATCTTCTTCAATTAAAGGTAATTAAAATATCAAATTTGTAACTCTAGACCAAATCCTATACTGAGATCTACCTTTGTTAAGCACAATAATTCATCTCCTATTAATCCTAAGCATTGCTTTATCAAGTCAAGAAAACATTGAGATTAAAACAAGGTTTCAGTGGGGTTAGAGATTGTGATTATGACATCAGAGACATCAACACTCTTAACCTTTTCTTTTGCAGTCATTTTACTTGTTTGGGAAGGAGCATGACTTGAGAGACAGAGTGGGAATGGGACTGTATGTTCCAGGGTTTCAAGGAATTTATTTATAACATTTTAAAACTTTGATTAAGGACTCTCTGGAATTACACAGTGTGGAAGACTAGGGATAGTGTCAAATTACAGGGGAAATATGTGGGAAAGGTGCTGAAGAAAAAGGAATTTCATGCTTGGGTTAGATGTTGAGAATAAGAGATTGTAAACAACCTTGAAATCCTGTTTTGATTGTGACAGCTGTCCTGTTGAAAAGGATAGGAGTGTTAGTCACCTAGGTACAGTGGTGGAAAAATCATGTCCTATTTTAGAACAAAGCTAGATTTAGTAGTGGAAGATATAATCCAGGGATTAAATAACTTAATAACATATTCATAAAGTGCCTTTCCCTAAGAAGAACTCAGTTTTCAAAATCACAGGTTTCATTTATAAAAGTATTATACAAAAATAATAAATCTACTAATTTTTTTTCTTTTCTAGGAAGTATACTATTAATTGTACCATTTCCAATCTTACATGTAGTCATTCAGTACATTTTTGAATTAAGTGAGTGAATTCATGAATGAATAAATGATCAATCTGATGAACTCTGCTCTTTATGCCCTGCCCCCAATAGAAATCTAATTAATTCTCATTGCTTCAATCAATGACTACTGGGAACAAAACTTGCAAATCTACATTTCTAGCCTGTTCTTCTTTCATGTGTTCTAATCCCTCGTCTCCAGGTACCTGCTGTATATTTTTATTGTCATTTCAAACTTAACACGTCTAAATCCAAATATATTACCTTATACAAAAACAATTCTCTCCTTCTGACTGTCCTGTTCATCAATGGTGACATTGCTTTTACGGTTACCCAAATTTGCATTTCTTGGAATCAATATTTACTCCTTCTTGACTTTCACAACCAATCAATGACTAAGTCCTTTCAATTATTTGTTGTAACGTATTTGTATGTTTCCCTTTCCATTTCCACTATCATTGCCCTCATCTAGGACCTTATCAATTTTTGCCTGAACTTTTGAAATCATACAGTAAATATAATCCGCCCATCATGCTGCCGCCAGAGGAATCTTCTGAAAGTGTAAGATTTATCATGTCACACTCCTGCCCAAACCTTCACAGGTTTCACATTGGACTATAGAAATCTAGGCTTGTAGCTTTAGAGGTGAGACCTGAGAGACTGTCTAGCCCAAACTCCTCATTTTACAGATGTGGAAATTGAAGCCTGTAGAGGTTAAGTGACTTTCCCAAGGTATTTAAAACTTTGCAGCCTCAGTTGAATTTGGCTCATGTTTGACAGTGTTGGCATTACAGAATCCCAGAGACCATCTAGTTCAACCTATACCTAGACAAGAAACTCATCTATAATATAACCAACAAATAATGTTCATTCGGTATTTGCTTGAAGATCTCTAATTAGGGAGCCCACACTTCAATGGCCTCCCCATCCTCCAAATCATGAATGCCTCCCCAGAATCTTCATTTGAGAAAGCACTCACACCAGCCATACTCATTTCAAATCCAGCTCAGCCCATTATACCCTGTGTACTTTCTCCACCTTATTTCCCCCCACCTCCCCACCTTTTAGACCCCTTTTATATCTTGTCTGTACTCATTAGGAAGCAAGTTTCTTGAGTGCAAAGATAAAATAATGCTGTATTTGTATTACTTAGTATATAGTCCTTAATGTAGCACTTAGAACAAAGTGTTTAATAATTGCTTTGTCTGTCCATCTATCTATCTATCTATCTATCTATCTATCTATCTATCTATCTATCTATCTATCTATCTATCTAATCGCTTATCTAATTTCTGAAGAATTTAGGTTGATATGGCCCTAATTATACCAATTTTTTCCTTACCTTCAGTCTAAATTTACCTCCTTGAAACTTTTACCCATTTTTCCTTGGGTAAGTAGGACAAATTGAATCTCTTATTCATTTAGATGTCTTCTAATATCTGAAGACAACCATCATGTCTTCACAAATTCCCCCCTAGACTAATATAATCCAAGTTTCTTTAATTCTTCCTTGTATACATGTTCTTCAGTCCCTTCAACATATTGATCACCCTCCTCTGGCCACATTCCAGTGATAATATGGTGTGCAGCACTGAACATAGTGCTCTAGTGTGTCCCTTAAGGGCGTTCTAGCAGAACTGTCTCCCTTGATCTGGATACTATATCCTTCTCAGATTTTAAGAGTTAAAAATTAATTGACTTTTTAAAAAAACCATGTCCAATTATTAATTCACAACATATTTACAGTTTATTTAGAACTCAAGATCTTTTCATAGGAACTGTTGCTTTGGCCATGACTCTGTCATCTTGTATTTTTTAATTTGTTTCTTGGAACCCATGTGCAAAACTCTACATTTATTAATTGATCAATGTATCAGCAGTTATTTATTAAACACCTAGACACTGTGCTAGGCAATGAAGATACAAAGATCAAAATGAGGCAATCTTTGCCCCCAGGGACCTTATATTCCTCTGGGGGAAGCAACATATATACATATAAGTTTATTCAAAATATAAATAAAATAAATGCGAGGTAATTTCATCAGGGAGGAGATACTAGCGGCTGGGTGGGATAGGAAAGGTCTGCAGTAGGAGGAAGTACTTAAGCTGAGCTTTGAAGAAGGTATTCTAATAGGTAGAGATAAGGAGTATAGTGTATTCCATATTATTTAATTCATCCTATCATTCTAATCTTGTTGGGATGTTTTTGAATTTCAGCAGCTGTACTTATGGGAAGCTCACTATGTCACAAGGCCACCAACTTCACTTTTTAGACGCTCTTATAATTGGGAAATTCCTCCTTATATCAAATCAAAATATGTCTCCCTTTAATGTCTACTTATGAGGCTAGTTCTTCTTCTGGAACAACACAGAATAAATCAAATTCTCCTTCCGCATGACAGGCCTTTTTATATTTGAAGGCAATAACCATGTTTTCTTTCCTGAGTCCTTAGTCTTCTCTTTTTCAGGTTGAAGATCTCTAGTTCATTCAACCATTCTTCATATGACATAATTTCCAGTCTCCTTACAATCTTCACCCTCCTCGTCTGGACATGCCTGAGTTTGTCAATATCTCTCTTTAGAAAGTAATGACCAATACAGTCAACACAATAAGGGTCGGATAGGCTCTGGGCAAGAAAAAGAAAAAGGGGGCCTTTATTCTCCCACCCCCCCCCCCCCCCGCCCTGGTACATTATGCCATTATATTTCCATTCATCTCTGTAGAACTGATTTCCCTGTGCTGAGATGAGAAGTAATTTTCAATCAAGGAAAACTGAGATTGTCAAAGACTCAGAGCAGTGTAAGACTCATGAAAAAACCTCATGGAACTTTTGTTCTCATTACCATATTATGCTAAATTTGCTTTAGCAATAGTGAAAGCTGAGTAGAAAAGACAGTTGGATAAAGAAGGGATGAAAGAGAGGATTTATAAGATACTTGTGGATCTCTTCTCCAATGACAATTGCTCAGCACATTTAGCAATTAGTATGTTGCTAATCTGTATGGTAGTTTCCTTGTAAGTTCAAAATATCTATAGGAAATCCCAGAGAAAGAAAACCTCTGTATAAAATAGCAAATTTAATATATAATTTTTTTAAAAGGGGGGGTGAAGGAGGGAGAATTAGCAAGGCAACATCTGGTCTAAGACCTTTAACTAAAGCTTGGCCCAAAAGCTCTCTCTTCTTGATGTGCCCTCAGGACTGGAGACTAATTTCAGTTTTTTCCTCTGTTGTGGAAGCTGGGCAATGTGCAGAGAAATTCCTTGTTTGGGTGTAGGTTATGACCCTTTAATATTCTTTTCTATAGTATTATGCAATAGATGACTTCTATGACACTGCCACCATCCTGATACAAGCCCTTATCACCCCATGCCTGGACTATTGCAAAAATCAACTGGTTTGCCTTCCTTTCTTCAAATCTCTCCTCACTTTAGTCCATCATTCTCTCCCTTAGCAAAGTGATCTTCCCAAATTGCAGGCCTGACTATGCCAACCCCTCCCCAGACTTCAACAAACTCTAATGCTGTTTTTTTATTACTTCCAGGATCAAATATAAAATCCTCTTTTTGAATTTTAAAGTCCTTCATAACTGGATCTCTTCCTATCTTTCCAGGCTTCTCATACCTCCCTCCCTCCCCTTACCCTACAACGCAATGACACTGGCCTCCTTGCTGTTACTCAAACAAGACCCTCCATTTCCTGATTCCATGTATTTTCAATGGTTGGACCCCAAGCCCGGAATTCTCTTCTCTCGCCTTGGCTTCCTTTGAGTCTCAACTAAAATCTTACTTTCTCCTTTCCTGTTTCCCCTTCATACTAGTGTCCTTTCTCTGTTGATCTTCTCCAATTGATTCTGTATCTGTCTATATCTTGTTTCTAGATTGTGGTTTGCTTATCATCTTCCCCATTAAAACATAAGCTCCCTGAGGGCAGGCCCATTCCTTGCCTTTCTTTTCTGTTCCCAGTGCGTAGTACAGCGTGGCACATGTAGTTGTCCTTGTTCAGTAGTTTCAGGCACGTCCAACTCTCCATGACCACAGTTGGGGTTTTCTTGGCAGAAATAAACGAGAGTGGTTTGCCATTCCCTTCTCCAATTCATTTTACAGATGAAGAAACTGAGGTAAATAGGGTTAAGTGACTTGCCCAGGATCACACAGCTAGCAAATGTTTAAGGCCAGGTTTTAACTCAGGTCTCCCTATCTCCAAGCCTAGCACTGTATCTACCGCACCACTTAGTGGGCTGTATGGCGCATGATCGGCCCCGATAAATACTTGTTGACTGACTATAGTAATGAATAAAGTGGTGAAGCATCTGACTGTGAACATCAGCTTACTAAATTATAATTATTGTTTATAAGAAAACGTGTGGTTTGTTTAAGTAGGGTAGTAATGTGGCAGGTAGCTTTCAGTTTCCCTAGAAATGAAGCATCAATACTATCCTCCTTTCTACAGAATCATGATTTATATCACTTGAATATAGGAAAAAAATTTTTTTTGAAGCAATTGGGGTTAAGTAACTTGCTCAAGGTTACACGGCCAGTTATTATTTCTGGGTGTGGTGCTGAGTATCTGAGCCCGGATTTGATCCAGGTCATCCCGACACTGGAGCTGGTGCTCTTACTCGCTGTGCTACCTGGCCGCCCCAGGAAAAATTTTTTTAAAAGATGTGGTTGGGAATTTATATAATCTTTAACGTTCTGATCTCATAAAACAGGGCAGTGGCCAAGACATTAGGGTAAATCTTTTAAGCCATATGGGTTGGGGCATTAACAGAGTATTGCAAAAAAAAGAAAAATCTACTTAATGTTTTTGAAAGACTACGCAAAGAAAGAATATTTTATCTGTTAGGAGTATTAGCCACAAGGATGAGTTTCCAAGGCATATTAAGGAATATCTGCCATTTGAGATGTTGCAACATTTTAAAAAGTACTGTTTATATTTTTTGGTTTAATGTTAAACAATTTCCCCTTAAATATCATCTTGATGTCTTAATCCTTTTTTTTTTTCTTGCAAAGAAAAACATTTAAGTAAAACTAACTATGAACCCACTGGGCAGTGTGTGTGTGTGTGTGTGTGTGTGTGTGTGTGTGTGTACACACATATATATACACACATGCATTTATATATGTGTACTTATATTTATGATAACTGATATTTAATATCCTGCTTTGTATAGATTATCTTATTCAAGCCTCACTTCAACTGTGTGTAGGAAGTGCCTGAACTGACAATATGAAATTATGAAATGGGGGCAGGCCCTTCCAATTCTTTGGGTTCTGTAATGGGAATGTAAATTTAAAGATCTTCCCTGCCCCTAGGCTAAAGTGCACCTGGAGCCTGGGGTGGGAGGCTTGTTTTTCAGTAGATACTTCTTGATTGACCAGTGAGTCAATAAGGTTCTTACATTCTCTGAGCCAGGAGAAGGCTATATAAGCCCTGCTGTGTAGCTTTGTTTTGGGGCTCACTTTGAGAAGTGTTCTGTGATTTGATCAGATGAAACTCTGGGAAGCCATTGTTGAGAGCCCCCGACTTTGAAAATCCCAGATGTTGATTTGGTATGGATGTAATGGTTGGACAGTTTGGAAATCTGTCTACTTGATCTGTTTCTCTGTCTTGATAATTCTCCCTGTATACTCTGAAGTTTGGGGTGCTGACCTTTTTCCCCTGAACGAGGTAAATGATATATGTTTGATTAAAGTAAGCTTGTTAACCCATTTTGAGTTGCTTTCCTTTATCAAAGCAGTTTCAAGAACCTGTGCGGGCAGCCACCCTAGGGATGTTTGGAGTGCTTGCTGCCACAGGTTCTCACCAGGAAAACACACAGTGGTAATAGGAAGAGGGTACAAAGACATGTAGTGAAAGGGCTACAGGGGCAGGTGACCCCCTCAGAGATGGGGGTGGGGATAAGATGGTGAGAGAAGGCAATGTGAGGAAGAGGATGGGGAGTGAAGAAATACAAACAGTATCACTCATGTAACAAATGGTTTAGTGTTGAGATCAGTAGGTAGCCTGGACCTGATGGAGCTGAGTTCTTAGGTGGCAGAAGTTTGAAGTTTCATGTTTATAGGGTTTTTGAGGAAACAGACTAATTCTTATCTACACCACCTTGGTGTTAGTGCACTAACATATCCGAATATTTTAAAGTCATTGGTAACATTTAAAGTTAACATTCAAATTCTCTTGAAGTTGTCACACCTTTTTGATGCTCTACTGGTTTGGAACTGTCGATGTCTGGAATTTGTCTGGGATTTACATATTACAGGACTGGAACCCCGAGAGCAGTGCACGTATAACCAGAATGTGAACTTTGATTAATATATGATACAATTTGTAAAATATGTTCCTTTGATCTTTGGGGCAGTTTTTATATGACTTACAATCTTTTTTTTTTTTGGAGGGGGAAGGCAGGGCAATTGGGGCTAAGTGACTTGCCCAAGGTCACATGGCTAATAAGTGTTAAGTGTCTGAGGCTGGATTTCAACTCAGGTCCTCCTGACTCCAGGGCTGGTGCTCTATTCACTGAGCCACCTAGCCACCCCATGACTTGCAATCTCGCAATCTTATTTACTACTATTGTCCCTATATGCTGACTACATATAAACTCACTATACCAATTAGAACTGGGGTGGTGGTTAGAGGTACCAAAATAAGAGACAATTATAACATTGTATAGGTGGGAAAACTGAAGCTCATAGAGCTTTAGTGATTTGTATGACCTATAGCCATAGGGTCATACAACTAGTAAATTCTAGGAGTGGAATTTTAAAACCAATTCTTTCTGACTCCTGGTCCAGGGTTCTACTATGCTTTGCTTCATGAATATGGCATTTATAGGTTACTGAGAGGTTTACAAAAGGAGCTTTACTTAGCCGGAACATAGTCAGGACATGCAACAAATATACAGTGACATTTTGTGTCTCTATATGAAAACATGTCTGATTAGCAGGATAGGGTATGGTGAGCCTCATTCACCAAGTTGGAGGGGTCCTAACCTGATGTAGATAGATCCTGCTATGTGTCAAGGTGACTAAGAAGCCAGGTCAACACAACCAGAGGCCATCAGGTAATTGTGGCAAGAGAATCACAGCTTAAGCCTTACCACAGCCCAGTCAATCAATTTGACTTTGTTGCACTTTTCCCAGTACATTTTGGGGGCAGAGGATTGGGAAGAAATTTGGTAGACATTGTTCCATCACACTTGAGTATTTCTTTTTTTAAATTTCTTTTTATTTTTTTTTTTATAAGCAATCGGGGTTAAGTAACTTGCTCAAGGTTACATGGACAGTTATTATTTTTCTGTGGGTGCAGAGTATCGGAGGCCAGAACCAATCTCAGGTCTCTGACACCGGGGCCGGTGCTCTTGCTCACTGCGCCACCTGGCCACCCCTTGAGTATTTCTTAAAGCTAGTCTTTTTCCAGTTAATTATTTTTCTGAACTCTTTTTGCTGCAGAATTATGGTCCTGAACTCTGAGCCTACCAAAAGGAGACATTTTTTTCTAGATCTTGTTAATGCCTTCCCTTTTCTGCTAAACTAGTAATCCATGACCTAGGAGACTGGCTAAGAGAATGAATGCCCTGTGTGTTCGATTTTAACATGGGAAATTGCAAAGTGGATCCTCACTCATGCTTGTTCAATGGCTCCTAATTACCTTAACGATAAAGTGGAAAGCCTCTAGTGTGGTATTCAAATCTATCTGCAATCAGGCCATAGCCTTTTCAATCTTGGTTTCTTCTACTCTTCAAAGTCAGTGCAATTCAAGGGTAAAGCAAGGCAGACCATTGTCACTGCTCTTACATAATATAGTTTGAGAAAATGTAGTTATTGCAATTTTAAAAAATTGAGAAAATCAGCACAGGCAGAGAGGAAACAAAAATTGCATTTATCTGCAGATTCTGTGACAGTTTACCTAGAGTCCAAGAGATTCAAGCAAAGATAAATTAGACAATTAACCACTTTAATAAAGTTTCAAGATACAAAAAAAAAATCATCACATCTGTATATTACTAACAAAACCCAGGAAGAAAAGAAATGAAAAGAATTGCCATTCAAAATAACTGCAAAATATATATAACATCTAGGATTTCACCTGCTAATACAGGACCTATATAACTACAAAACATTTCTTTTATAGAATTAAAGGAAAATTTAAATAATTGAGGACATATTAATTGTTCATGATTAGGCAATTACAATATAATTAAACTACGTAAATTAATACAGATTTAGTGCCATACCAAGTAAAGTACAAAATGATCGTTTTATAATTCTAGACAAGATATTTACCATAGCAAAAATACTGTGAACATTTCAAGTGTTTCTCTGGGAAAGCATATGAACTGATACAGAATGAATTGGGGAATGGCTGAACAAGTTGTGGTATGTAATTGTGATGGAATACTACTGTGCCATAAGAAAAAGACTTGCACAAAATAATGAAAAGCAAAATGAGCGGAACCAAGAGAACACTGTATATAGTAACAGCAGTATTATTTTAAGAATGATTTTGAGCAAATAAGTTATTTTGACTTTTTATAAATACCCAAATTAATTATGAAGGACATGAAGAAAGATGCTATCTACATCCAGAGAAAGAAATGATAAAGAGAATTATGTATAGAATAATTGTACATATATATATATACCTTTTGTGTCTAATGGTAGCCATTTCTAGGAAGAAGGTGGCAGGGAAGAAAAAAAAATTTACATGATAATTTTGTTGTATATTTGAAAGGAATAGCAAGTTGTGCATAGTAGATTTGCAGTTCCATGTTCAATCATCTTTTTTATTATACTATGTTATGAAGATGTTTGTTTTATTCCATAAATTAAAAAGAAAAGAATTAAATGGGGATTGACACTTTAAAGAAATTTATTAGTTTCTGCATTCTTATTCTACACCCCCAATTTATTTTCTTTTAAAAATTAATTTTTAATCTTATGGTTATTGATTTTTAAAACTTTGCAACATCTTAATATAACTCAAGCCCTAAAGCCCATTGGTAATGAGGCTCTCTTCAGCACTGTAGATCATCATCTCATGTCTGAATGAGGGGTTGGGGCAGAGTTGGTGAGAAGGGAGAAAAGAAAGATGTGGGTTCTTTAGTCTCTATGTCTTCTGGCTTCCAGTTTCAAGAGAGAAGAAGGGTGACGCCAACTCCACTTTTAGGGTTTTCTTTTTTAACTATGCTTTTTTAAAAAAATTAAAAGCAATTTTTAAGGACAAACCTGTCTCACCAGTAATGTTTCAGCAGCTGAAATCCATTGTCTGATTAATGAGCAGTGTCTGGGCTTCAAACATGACCCTAAACAGGAAGTGCTTGTCTGTACTTCTAATCATGGGATGTGAAACCAGGGAAGAGCCCAGTATACAAGAGCTAATAGAGGGATCAAGAATAGGTCACTTTAGGTCAAAACATTTCCTTTTCTCCCCATCAAAGGAAGATCATGAATAGGTCACTTCAAGTCAAAACATTTCCTTTTCTATCCCTCAAAGGAAGTAAATAAGAGTTGCCTTATATTTTGGCTGAAATACTGTAACAATAACTCAATAAGTAAAACTTCCTTGATGTAAAAGTTGGGTAACAGTGATACTTAAAAATTGCTAGAAAATTTTTGTAGCACAAAATTTCAAGCCAACATATTAAAGAGACCTTTTTCATTTCTAAAGAGTGATTGATATTTCAGTATGAAGGTCACAGGTGCTGATTCCTTTACTCCAAAATGCAAAGCTGTTTCCTTATATTCATTTCTAAGAATATGAAAACAATCTGGTGTTATGAACTGCTGGGAAAACACCAGTCGGTAACACAAATCCGAGGGCTATTTTTGCCCTTTTGTCAGCAAGGTTTTGGCTGTTCTAATGTGGACTGTTTAGTAAGTCTCAAGCTGTAAGTCAAGTTCTTGACTTTCAAGGAGGAGGCATGCAGGTATAATTTTTAGCCTGTGAGTCTTAAGGGCTGCAACTGTCATATAACTAGCAATATTTTTACTTGGAAATCAATCAATAAATGTACAGCTACTACATCCCAGGCATTATGTCAGGTTCTGAGGCACTTTGCTAAGTTAGAAAACATACACAAAAACTACTGGGGTGAGGCAACAAAGGACTTTGTCAAAACAGAGGGGCCTGTCCAGGTGCGGATGCAATCATACCAGGAGAGGTCACAGCCTGATGCTGAACTCTAAAAGGTGAGCACACTAATGACAAGACTGCAGAGGTGTGTTATAGAGTCAGCATGAACAAGTTCGTGAGAGCCAATTATTAAATTTTCAGTGTGAGCATTGATACCCCAGGAACTGGCAAACCTATAAGTCAAGACTTGATTTGTTATTTTGTTGATTTTCTAGACTTGAGAAAGTGATGAAGAAAATGTTTCTATGCAGGCTAAATATAAAAACGTGCCATAAAAACCTTTCCCCCCCGCCCCAAGAGCCATTTGTTAAACTTTACCACCATACACTGGGCAAGACCATGAAGTGGTTACTCTGGAGGTAGCTCAGGCCAAATGAGATTTGAGATACACTTTACATATATTCTCATTTGAACCTCAGACAAAGAAACTGAGTCTAAGTGGGGTTAAGTAACTTTCTAAGAGTCACATAGTATGTCTGAGGCAGGGTGTGAACCTCCACTTTTCTACCTCCATGAGGAGCTAGGAGGTACAGTGAGAGAGTGCCAGGCCTGGAGTCAGGAAGACTCATCTTCATGAGTTCAAATTTGGCCTCAGTCACTTACTAGCTGTGTGGTCCTGGGCAAGTCACATAACCCTGTTTACCTTAGCTTCCTCATCTTTAAAATGAGCTGGAGAAGGAAATGGCAAACCAGTCCAGCAATTTTGCCAAGAATATCCCAAATGGGGTCACAGAGAGTTGGCCATGACCATATACGTTCTACCTCCAACTTCTGCACTTGGTATCCTGAGTTACTACAATGTCTTAAAAAAAACCCTCATAAGACAAAGTCCTATTATCCTGATGCTACTTATAGACTAGACTGGTGGAATAAAGAGTTCCATGTTTGCTGGACCATTTAGGATCACTTCACTGTAGAAGTAATGCTAAAGAAATTTTAAAAATTTTATTCAATTAATTTTTATGGACAAAAATATATTTTCTTTCCTTTTTACTCCTACATTTGGAAACAAAACAAAGTCCTTCTAACAAATACACATACTTAAACTAATCAGATTCCTATATTTCTTTTTTTACATTAAATTTTATGTTTATTTTTAGTTTTACATCATTCATTTCAACAAGATTTTGAGTTACAAATTTTCTCCCCATATTTCCCCTACCCAACATCCCAAAATAGCGATCTCACTGTTTGCCTCCTCCCCCAATCTGCTCTTTCCTATATCGTCTCCCCTCCCCCCTTAGACTGTCTGGTAGGAAGAGATGGATCTCTATATCCCAGTGCCTGTATATCTTATTTCCCAGTTGCATGTAAAATACAAATATATATACACATTTGATTTAGAAACTTTAAGTTCCAGATTCTTTCCCTTTCTCCCTTGTCACCCACCCTTACTGGGAATATAAGCAACTCAATATAAGTTGTACATGTGTAGTTATGCAAAACATTTCCACAGTGAATATATTGTGAAAGACTGACTATATTTCCCTCCATCCCATCCCACCTCCCACTTGGTCTATTCTGTACTTTGACCCTGTCCCTTTTCAAAAGTGTGTGCTTCTAACTACTCATCCCCCAACCTGCCCTCCCCTCCATCACCCCCCCCCCATTCCTTTCCCCCCTACTCTCTTGTAGGGCATGATACCCAATTTAGTGTGTATGTCATTCCCTCCCTAAGCCAAATTCAATGAGAGTAAGGTTGACCCATTCCATTTTGCCTTCCTGTTCTTCCCCTCCATTGTAACAGTTTACCCTTGCCTCTTCTATATGACATATTTACCCCATTCTGTCTCTCCCCATCTCCTCTCATTATATTCCTCTCTCACCTCTTAATTTCACCTTTTAAATATCATCCCTTCCTGTTCAATTGATCCTGTGTCCTCTGTCTATGTATACCTGTACACATATATACACACACTCACATACGTATTCATATGCCTATATACCCTCCTATATAGACATATATGTATGTATACGTATATATATTCATTTATATTCCCTTCAACTATGCTCATACTGAGAAAAGTTTCATCAGTTACAATTATTGTTTTTCCATGTAGGAATGTAAATACTTCAACTTTGGTAAGTTCCTCATGATTTCTTTTCCCTGTTTACCTTCTCATGCTTCTCTTGCTTCTTGTATCTGAAGGTCAAATTTTCTATTCAACTCTGGTTTTTTCATCAGGAATGCTTGAAAGTCCTCTATTCCACCAAATGACCATATTTTCCCCTGAAACATGATACTCAGTTTTGCTGGGTAGGTGATTCTTGGTTTTAATGCCAGCTCCCTTGACCTCCAGAATATCACATTCCAAGCCTTTCGATCTTTCAGTGTAGAAGCTGCCAGATCCTGTGTTGTCCTGATTGTGTTTCCACAATATTCAAATTGTTTCTTCCTGGCTGCTTGTAATATTCACTCCTTAATCTGGGAATTCTGGAACCTGGCTATAAAATTCCTAGGAGTTTTCTTTTTGGGATCTTTTTCAGGAGGTGATTGGTGGATTCTTTCAACCTCTATTTTGCCCTCTGGTTGTAAAACATTAGGGCATTTTCCTTGAGAATTTCTTGAAGGATGATTTCTAGGTTCTTTTTTTTTTATCATGGCTTTCAAGTAGTCCAATAATTTTTAAATTCTCTCTCCTGGATATATTTTCCAGGTCATTGGTTTTTCCATTGAGATATTTTACATTGCCTTCTATTCTTTCATTTGTTTGGATCTGTTTAATAGTATCTTGATTTCTCCTAAAGTCACTAGCTTCCATTTGCTCCAATCTAATTCTGAAGGAATTATTCTCTTCAGTGAGCTTTTGAAATTCTTTTTCCATCTGGCAAATTCAGCTTTTTAAGGCATTCTTCTCCTCACTGGCTTTTTGGGCCTCTTCTGCCATTTAAGTTAATCTATTTTTTAAGGTGTTATTTTCCTCAGTCAGGCTGTTGACTCTCTTTTCATGATTTTCTGGCATCATTCTCATTTCTCTTCCCAATTTTTCCTCCACTTCTCTTATTTGATTTTCAACATCCTTCTTTAGCTCCTCTATGGCCTGTAACCAGCTCATATTTTTCTTGGAAGCTTTTGGTGCAGGAGTTCTGACTTCATTGTCTTCCTCCCATTCCATGCTTTGATTCTTTTTGTCCCCCAAAAAGGAATCTAAAGTCGGATTGCTGTGCTTGCTTTGCTTGCTCATATTGCGACTCAATTACTTGAGTTTTGAGCTCTTTGCCACAGTAGGACTCTGCTTCCAGAGGAGAGAGTTTTGTCCCAAATCGCTGGGGTTTTTGAAGCTGCCGGAGCTCTTATGAGGGTGCTGTATCTGCCACCATCACACACTCTGCCTCACTGGTCACACTCCTCAGGACCACCACCCAAGACCGCGATCCCGATTCAGGCAGTTTAAAGCAAGAATGATTCCCCTCTGAATGGTCACTTGGCTCCCCTAGGATATGCAGGCTAGGAGCTGTGAAGCAGCCAGGTGGAGGTGGCTGCAAGGCTGCCACACCTGCTCCTCCATCCCCCCCAGTTCCAACAGAGTTCTACACTGACCTTGTACTTTTTCTTTGGCATTTATGGGTTGATATTTCTGGAAACCGCCACTGCTGCTGATCCACTCTCCAAAAGTGGTTGAGGCCGCCCTGAGGCTAAAACCACAGGCTCACATGGGGCTGGGATCTGCTCCCAGCAGGCTACAATATAGACCCTTCGTGTCAGCCTGCCAGGCTGCCTTCAGTGGGAGATTTGTTTCTCTCTGTCACTTTGTGGGTGCTGCAGCTCTAAAGTTTGTTTAGAGTCATATTTTATAGGTAGTTGAGTTGTGGGGGGAGCTCATGAAGTTTTCCTGCTTCTATGCTGTCATCTTGGCTCCACCCCCTCTCATATTTCATATGAATACACATATGAAATATGAGAATCTGATTTGTTTAACCGCATATATGTAAAATACATGGATGTAAAATCTTCTCCACTTTAAGTCCATCCCCTGTCAGGAGGTGGGTGAGAGGTTTCATCATTAGTATTCTGGAGTCATGGATGACTATTGCATTGATCAGAGTTCTTAAGTTTTTTAAGGCTGTTTGTCTTTACAATGTTGTTATTTTATAAATTGTTCCCCTGGTTCTCTACACTTCACTCTGCATCAGTATATGTAAGTCTTCCAAGAGAAACCCTGGAAATGTTATCAGCATTTTTTCTGTAGTAAATATAATAGGAATAAGAGAAAAATAATTTAATAGCAAAAAAAAAATCTCCTTTCATTTATATGGCCCAAATGTTGATCAATTTTAATTACTTGTGAGGGTATTCTGAGATACCTCCTTGTATGAAATGTACTAAGTGGAAAATATGAGTCTTTGAACTGGTGAATGAGTTACAAAATTTCAAGAACTTGACTCTTCACTTTTAGCAGTTGGGATTAAATCTTTTTATTATTATTATTAAATGAATTGAGGGCATTAGACTGGATGATCTCTAAAGTCCCTTCTAGCTCTTATGTTCAATGATTCTATGTGTCTAAGTAATATAGGGAAATAACATGGAGACAAAGAGTTGGTTAAAAAATCTGAAAGTCAAAATAATGAAAAATATTCTTGCAAAAAATCCAAATGCAATATCAAATTCAGGTTCAAGGATATCTAATAAACTAAAGGGGCAGACAGGGAAAGATTCTTGAGATTTTTCTTTCATGTACCCCTTCAGCAGGTTTGATGAATCCTTTGTACACATTCTCAGAGTCATGTTTTAAAATGTGCAAAATAAAATAGATAGGATTACAAAGGAAATCAATTATATTGAAATTAAAATATCATTCCTCCTCCCCCAAGTCCTTAAATCCACTAAATTCAGTCCACTGATTCTAGACCCTAGCTTAAGGACCTTGTTTTAAAAGGTTCAGTTACAGTAATATATGTTAACTCCTTGGGCCAGTCTAACAGTCTACATTAGTGGGCTATGAAACTCCTCTCCTTGCCTACCTCCCAGACTTTCACATTCCCCGACCTTTGGCCCCAGATGTAGTCCACTGTCTTTGCATCCTGACTTGGGTCTGGAACATTGCAGGGGAACCTCTATCCCAAGACCACTTCCTACTCTGTGAATCTGGGAAGTTAAGAAATGAGAAGGTGAGGGAGTGAGGAAAGAAAAGAGAGGAGAAGAAGGAATCTCAAAGTCTGGGTAATGGGTTTGGAAGTTCAACTGTCCAGGAGTCCTTCTTTGCTGTTTACTTAAATGGAATGAATGAATGAAGAGATAGGTAGGTAGATAGATAGATATAGATAGATAGATAGATAGATAGATAGATAGATAGATAGATAGATA
>NW_027185616.1:24539638-24542443 GCF_028583685.1 Petaurus breviceps papuanus
ATAGATAGATAGATAGATAGATAGATAGATAGATAGATAGATAGATAGATAGATAGACAGACAGACAGAAAGATAGATGGATCAGTGTGCTGGGACTCTTCATGCTTTGCAGCGAGCCAAAAGAAAAGTTTGAATTTTGCAGAGCAAAATAGAGTATGTGAATAGGGAAAGGAGTAGCTAATGTTGATCCTTCCAACATTTGATGGTCTCTCACTGCACCTAAGCTTTTCAATGGATGTCACAATTCAGGTGGCAACTGAGAAGTTTCCCAGCTTGAGCCGAAGGGTTGAAAGTACAGAGAAATTCTTCATGGTTTCCATGGACCAGAAAGATAGGTTATCAAGTCCCCTCGAGGCTGAAGAGGAAGTATGAGCTCTCCTTAGTCCACTGGAGCTTCATTTTGAGACAAACTGCCATGTCCCAGAATTCAGTGTGTTTCGGGTCAGGTTAGAAACCCTCCAAAGAACTTTGTTTATCCTGTGAAGAGCTCATTATAGCCTGTTGCCGTTTTCCACAGAGCTGGGACAAGATCTTACATATCCTAGGAAAAAGATTGAAAATAAACAAACAAATGTGTGCATTTTGTGCTGGAGGGAGCATGCACATCAATGAAATCACAGATACTTGAAGTATTGAAGCTAAGTTACCAAACTAATTAGCAATTAACAGGCATGAGGACACACCAAGTCACAATTAGGGTGGGGCCATCATGGCTTTGACCCAGGGGAGGGAAATTTAAGAGGGTTTAGATAGTACTTGTGCTCCTTCAACAGGTAAAAACAACTGAGCTTAGCACCTTATTAGCAAGAATAATTAATTAGTTCAAATCCGGCCTCAGACACTTAACACAAATACTAGCAGTGACCTTGGGCAAGTCACTTAACCCCAATTGTCCTCCAAAAAGCAAAAAAAAAAAAAGTTAATTAGAAACAGGAAGGTCTTCTTGCTGGGTTCCTATGCTGTGGTTCACCTAAGTTTAATTTATATCCAATATGGTTCTGCCCTGTACTCTCCTCAAATCTTCCTTTCTGAACCAGCCTTCTTAGCTCTGGCTTCTTGGTGACTTTGGAGTCTTGGTCCAAAGAAGTGGTTGGGAGAAGGGGGAATGATATTGAAGTATATGTCCCAGAATCTCTTCCTTTATAGGCCCTTGTTTCTAGAGACCTGAGGACTCTTCCTAGAATCTCCCTCTTCAAGGGAATATGAATGAATGAATGAATGAATGAATGAAAGACAAAACAATTTCATGACACTATGTGCCAAGCACCGTGCTAAACACTTGGGATACAAATTAAAGAAGCAAGGCAATCTCAGTTCTCAAGGAGGTCCACCTTTAAATGGTACAGACAACACATGAAAGAAAGTTCAGCCTAAGGGTGGCTGGGAAGTCCTTTAAATCCAAAGGATACAGTGAAGGGGAAGTTCCCAGGGGTCCTTGGGTTAGATCAGGAAGTCAGATGATCGTGCCAGGGATCTGCAGGGTCACAGAAACAGGGGAGATGGTAGAGGCAGGAAGAGTGTAGGAGGTAGTGACAATGTAGATGTCAAGGTCTGGTGGTCCTCTATATGACTAGAAGGAACACAGGTAGTGACTTTCATTGCTTCCAATTTATGCAAACAGTTGAGCAACTTGGATGGATTTTGAAGGAACTCCTATCATGGAAGGAGAGAAAGGCAAAAAGGGAGGGCACCCCTGTTGGTAGCCAGTCTTCCTGCTGCCCAGCTGTCCAGGATGGGTTCTGTCACAGTATGGACATGGGCGGGGGGGAGAGTTAGGGGGAAAGATGATGGAAAGGAGGAGTTTATTTTAACTTGCCCCAGAGGTACTAGTTATGGCTATACACAGACACATCTTAGTTGAAAAAGCACTGCATTTGAAGCCAGAGAATCTGGACTTGGCTACTTGGCCTATGTGGCCTTGGGTCAATTATTCTACTCTTCTGGTCCTCACATTTAAAATGAGAGGGTTCAATTAAATGATATCTAAGGTCCTTTCTACCACTAAATCCTTTGAGCCTCCTGTCCTATCCTTTCCTGTAGACAACAGAAAGTGAACATAATTTTCAAGAAAGCAAACATTTTTTTTCATATAATCTTCCCTGAACTGAGCCAGGGGAGGGCCTTCCCTTCTGGTTCCCTTACTGAACTAGAGAGAAATAATAGAATGAAGGACTTGGGAAGGGAATGAAGGAGAACGAAGTGGGTGAATGAATAAATAAAACAGTCAGATGAAACTTGACAAGAGCTGACTTGATATGGAGCCCAATAGGAAGTGGCTTTCACTATGGGGCTCCTTTGCCGCCTCTGAATTAGTTCTTTCCCTCTCTCTCCAGTGTGTTCTTTCCCTGTGCTTTCTCTCCCTCTCTCTCACCAGTGCAGTGTTTGCTCTCTGCTTAATCTATGCAAGTATCTCCATTGTTGGAGATATCTTCTTTGTCCTTTCTTTCTTTCACCTTCCCTTCCCTCCTCTTTCCTTTGCTCCAGGTCAGGGCGGAATCAATCAGGGTTTAAGAAGATCCTCATATATTTTCTTTGGCTTCAGATCCCTACAGACCATGATACTTTCTACTTAAGCCCATAGACAGGGCTTCCTGTGAGAGAGAGGCCATACTCCAGATTGCTGGTGACATTTTCATGATTTTCCTATCTGGAGCTTCATAACTCAATTTGCCCAAAGGTATTTGACAATGAATGTTTCAAAGGGCCACCCAATTGTTCCAATATAAAGGTTAAACTGTCAATTTGTCACTATTGATAATTCCTTCCTTCCTTCCTTCCTTCCTTCCTTCCTTCCTTCCTTCCTTC
>NW_027185616.1:24542453-24556501 GCF_028583685.1 Petaurus breviceps papuanus
TTCCTTCCTTCCTTCCTTCCTTCCTTCCTTCCTTCCTTCCTTCCTTCCTTCCTTCCTTCCTTCCTTCCTTCTTTCCTTCCTTCCTTCCTTCCTTCCTTCCTGTTATCCCTTCCTTCCTTCCTTCTTTCCTTCCTTTCTTCTTTTATTTTTTTTAAAGAAGACTGGGTCTTCCTAATTCTCCCAGGCTGGAAGTTCAAAATATTCTCATGGGCATAATCTCTTTTTGATCATTTTGATCAGCTGTTTGATCAACAGCTTTGAGATGCCCCGTTTTTCTGAAATGGGCTGGTTCTCTTGCCCTTAGGCAATCTGGTGTCCCACCCCTCCCCCCTCCCCTGACCTTTCTGGGGCAGGGAAGGATGGAACATTATCACATTAATATTGAACAGAGTGTGGAAACCCTGATGCCTCCTGAGCTCAAGAGATTCATAAGCTTCAGCCTTCCTGGTAGCAGAGATTACAGGTGTGTGCAACCCCACCCAGATCAATAATTCTTTTAAAATAATACAGATTGGCAAGAGAACAGTGTTCAAAGACAGACATAGCCAGAAGGTGAGTAAGGCATAGGGAGGGAAAAACAGCACAATTTGGACAATTATAAGGAAAATGAAGAGGGTTTGTGAAAAGCAAAGACTTCTTTTATACCAGAGGTAGCCTGATTACTGCCCAAACCAGATTAAAATATCATTGGGAAATTGTTAAAAAAATAAACAAAAATACAACAAAAAATTGATAATGTTAATATGTGGCTTTCAAAGTCAATATATATATAAAGTCAATATATCTATATATATCTATATATATCTATATCTATATATCTATATATATATATCTACATATATATGAGAGAGAGAGACAGAGACAGAGAGATAGAGAGACAGAGGTCCTTAGGAAATATTGACCTCCTATTTCTATCTGAGTTTGACCCCATTGCCTTATATCATTTCATAAGAGCATAGATTTAGAATTGCAAGGCCATACAGTCCAATGCCCTTCATTTTACAAACGAGGGAACTTAAGCCTAGAGAAGTTGTTCTTCACCCAGGGCCACATACCTGGTACGTATCTGAAGCACAATTTAAATCCAGATCTTAGGGACTTTAAGTTCAATACCATACCTATCATTATACCATGTGAAAAGCTGGCAAGTGGCTTTTGTTGATAAACAGAAATTCTGCTGTGACCTGTGAAGAATGAGGACAAAGTTCCTTGAAAATCTATCAAGGGCTCAGAATGGTGATTATTTCTGGTTTATCCTGTTGCTACCTTGTTTTACATGGTTGTTTCCATATTTTCTCCCCCATTAGACCATGAAGTCCTGGAGAGCAAGAGGCTGGTTCCAGCTCTGAGGTTTCTGCCTATTCTTTAAGGTAGGAATCTGAATGTTTGAACTCAAGTCTTTGTTAAATCAGTGGGGGCCAACTCAAGTGTCACCTTCTTAGACTGAAGGAAATCTTCTAAACTCTGAATGTTTGAGTAACTTATGGTATTTCCCATACTCTTCCTTAAGCAATCTGTCTGGTACAGTTTGGAGTATGCTGTAAAAGATTACTTTTTTATTTTATAATATAGTCATATTGATCCCACTCAGGATTTACTCTGGGAAAATCACTGAATATGACTCAGGTCAAGTTCTCCAAAAATATGGGTAAAAGTTGTTTCTAGCTCTAAGCATTTAAGTCCTTTTGACTTTCTATATTATCTGTGGGTTGTCCTGTAGCTGATGAAAGTGTTATTATGTTGAGTGCTTATACAGGATTTGTATAACCATTTTATCCCCTTCTTGAGACCTAGATTCTGAGTGAGAACAATATAAGCTAGAAATTTGAAGGTGAAGGGACAGTGAGTCCTCAAAACCATACCCATAAATCCAGGATTTGGGCATCCTGGGCAATGGGCAAAAAAAACCTTGACCAAAGGAGATCGGGTGACAGAGGATGAGATGGACAAATAGTGTCATGGATGCAATGAATATGAGCTTGGACAGACTTCAGGAGACAGAAGATAGAAGGGCCTGGCATAATACGATCTATGGGGTCATGAAGGGTTGGACGATTGAACAACAACAAAGCCAATGAGTTACACTTGTATTATAATTACTTGTATATATGGTTTAGTTCCCTGAACACAAAACATTAAGCACAAAGAAGACCGAGATTCAATTCAGTCTCATCCAATTGAACAAAAGTTCATTAACTATCCACTACCTAGAAGGCACTAATCTAATCTGGGGTCACAGAGGTGAATAGAAAATAATCCCTGTCTTCAGGGAGTTTACACTATACTTGTTCAACACCTACATAGTAGGTGCACTTAAAATGTTTGTTGAAAGAATAGAGGATCCATTATTGAATACCTGTAGTAGGAATGAGTTACATAAATGTATTTCTCACCGTTTAAAGTTATGTCTATTTTTATTTGTGCCAAAAATATTTTTCAAGCAATAAAAGTTGTACCCTCCTTCTTCTAGTACTTTAGGATTTTATGCAAATATCCTTTTTAAAAAATAGTTTCATAAACATTGATTATATTGGAGCCAGCGGAAAGAGGGCTATAGACCCAAATAAAAAATCAGCCGTATGAGACATAAAGAAAAGAAGAAAGTCAAGAAAGAGTCGTTTTGTTTGGCATGACCTATCCACTGTGGAAGTGGAATTTAAACTGTTACCTTGGCTGTTAAGTGACGTAAATTCAATTGTACTTATTTTTCAGGGGTTTGTGATTTTTCAGCATATTCTCTTTACTAATATAGACTCCTGTACATCGACATCTTAGTAAACCATTTCATGAGTTGCCATGGTTAAAAAAAAGTATCTTGGCCCATAATAGATGCTATAAAAATATTTGATGATTAGTTGAACAAATAAATTCATCACCTACTGGCCAATATTTTGAGAGCCTCTGTGAACTAATTGAGGCTGATCCTTAGTCAACAGTCAGTCAACAAACATTTATGTGCCAGATACTGTGCTAAGCCTTGAGAATATAAACAAAAAGAAATAGTGTGAACTCAAAGGACCTTACATTCTAATAGGGAAGACTGAATTTAAAAGGAAGATAGAAAGAGGGGGTAGGGAGAAGGTACATGGCATGAGACAAGATGGAGAAGTCCAGGGGAGTGCATCCTGGTGGGAAATGGAGAAATGGCTATCCCAGGCACCCTCCTCAAATGGAAGTCCTAGGAGAAGACCTTCACCTGCTAGTAAAAGGGAGGGACCCTCCTTAGACAACAAACTTTTACAAATAGTATTATTAATGATATTAACGTAAGTGGTAAGAAAAACAAAACCAAACCCAGAAGCATAGGTAACATTTCAGAACTTAGCAAACAAAGCAAAAGAAAACCCCCCAAACACCCCCAAATTCTGTTGAGTTTGTTTTTGCTTTACCTTTCTATGATACCTGATACTTAAATAACGAGTGAAACAATTAGCTTTTACTAAGAGGAAATAGCCATTTTTACCTCAAGGGAATATAAGCAAGCAGTGAGTTGACACAGTATACAGTATACTGACACAGTATGCTGGGCCTGGAATCAGGAAAACTCATCTCTGGGACACTCACAGGGCAAGTCACTTAGCCCCGTTTGCTTTGATTTTCTTGTATGTAAAACAAACTGGGGGAGGAAAAGGCAAACCGTTCCAGTATCTTTTCCAAGGAACCCCCAAATAGGGTCACGAAGAGTCCAACATAACAGAAAAATGACTCAACAACAAAAGAATGCAAGCTTCTTCAGTCAGAGACTTTTTTTTTGCCTTTGTGTCACCAGCACCCAACACAGTGCCTGAGACATAGTCATCCCTTAATAAATGTTTGTTGAATTTAATAGAACTGAGGTGGCATAAACCTATCCCTGAGACATAATCAAAGACTTTTCAGATTGGACAGACCTGTCTTTGCTCCTCTGACATAGCCTTTGGCAACCCAGGGTCACCTTGATACCATAGCAAGATAACATTGCAGCATGAAAAAATATATTGGCATTATGATATAATGACAGACACAAACTAAAGAGTATAACAAGCAACCAACATATAATTTTTTTTGTTTGTTTTTTGGAGGGGGGAAGGCAGGGCAATTGGTGTTTAGTGACTTGCTCAAGGTCACACGGCTAGTAAGTGTGTCAAGGCTGATTTGAACTCAGATCTTCCTGACTCTAGGGCCAGTGGTTTATTCACTGTGCCACCTAGCCGCCCTGGACATATGTTTATTTAAGCATATCTCATATTCTAGGAACTGTGCTAAATTCTGGGAATACTTGTATGAAGAATGAAGCAACCCTCACTAAAGGATCTTATATTCTAAGGGGAAGACAAGAAGAACATATATAAATATGTTATCTATTCCCAGAGAAAGAATTGATAAATAGAAGTATGTAGAAAATGATTTTACATACACACACACATATATACACACACATATTTGCATCTAATGATAGCCATCTCTAAGGCAGGGGGGTAATGGCAACAAAAGTAGAATTTTTTGCTATCTTTCTGGATTGAGTACATTGTATTGCTTCAAAGGAGAGGACAGATAGGGGTGCAGAGCTGAGAGAGAGAAGGGAGAGTGAGTGGGCTAAGAGAACTTGCTTGTGGGAAGGCCTAACAGAAAGAATGTTTGTGATGTTGGCACTCTGTCTGTTGATCTGTGTTAATTTCTCAGACAGATGGTCTGTCTTTTGGCCTGTGTTTATTTCTCAGACAGAGCCCTGTCTGTTGGTCTTTATGAATGAATTGAGCTGAAGAGCAGAGATCCATCCACATGAGGGAGGTTTAGCTTAAGCTCCTTTTAAGAGCTGTTAAAGTGAATTGAGTTGATGGTGCTGGTAATGTATATAAATATTGTGGTGGTCCTGTTAAGCTTTGTTTTCCCAGAAACAGAAGCTGTGGGCAGGAACCCCTGGAGCCTGCTGTTGGGCAAAAACTTGGAGTAGAACAGTCCTCATGTGCTGAGATGTGGAACAGGAGTGGAGAGTTGCCTATGTGTGAAGCCAGGCAAGAGTCAGGAATGGACAGCCCACAGAATAAGAGCCACAGGAGAATCACTCCTGGGGTGGAGTCAAGATGGTGGAATAGAAACAGGAATTCTGTGGGGCTCCCACTTTCACCTCCTCCAATTCATGTAAAAGGTGACTCTGAACAAACTTTAGAGCTACAGAACCCACAAAATGACACAAAATGACACAGAGAAGCTAGCCTCCTGCTGAGGACAGCCCGGCAGGCCAGCAGGAAGTAGCCAGCACAGCATGTTGGGAGCCCAGCCCCACGCAAGCCCAAGGTTTTAGCCTCAGGGCAGCCTGACCAGCCACCGGCTGGAGGGACTTCAGATCACCAGCAGCTGTGGCAGTTTCCAGAATCATCAACCCATAGATGCTAAGGACAAAGTGAGAGGTAGTGTGGACTTTGTGAACTGGGAGTTTGGGAGTGTGGTCAGGCCTTTACTCCCTGGAGGGGGAAGCCGCTGAACTGCTGTGGCCATGCAGCTGCCATCACGTGGCTGCTTCAGAGCTCCAGGTCTGCAGATTGTAGGGGGACCAAAAAACCAATTTGAGGGGTAATCGCTCTTGCTTTAACCTGCTTGGATCTGGATTGCAGTCTAGGGTGGAGGTCCTGGGGTGTGTGACCAGTTTGCCAGAGCATGGGGAGGCTTCAGAGAAGGCACCCAACTAATAGCTCCAGCAGCTGAGACAACCCCAGAGTGTAGGAAGAAGCTCCCCCCCTCTGGTAGCAGAATTCTACTGTGGCAAAAAACCTCAAAAGTCAAGTAATTGAGTGGCAACATGAGCAAACGAGGGAAGCATGGCAAGCACAGTAATCTGACTTTGAACTCCTTTTTTGGGGACAAAAATGATCAAAGCATGGAACAGGAGGAAGGCAGTGTCATCAGAACTCCTGCACCAGAAGCTTCTAAGAAAAGAATAAGCTGCTTACAGGCCATAGAGGAGCTTAAGAAAGATTTTGAAAACCAAATAAGAGAAGTGGAGGAAAAATTGGGAAGAGAAATGAGAACAATGCAATAAAATTATGAAATGAGAGTCAACAACCTGACTGAAGAAAATATCACCTTAAAAAATAGACTAACTCAAATGGCAAAAGAACCTCAAAAAGCCAATGAGGAGAAGAATACCTTAAAAAGGCGAATTTGCCAGATGGAAAAAGAATCTCAAAAGCTCACTGAAGAGAATCATTCCTTCAGAATTAGATTGGAGTAAATGGAAACTAGCAACTTTATGAGAAATCAAAATACTATTAAACAGATCCAAACAAATGAAAAAATAGAAGGCAATGTGAAATATCTCATTGGGAAAACCACTGACCTGGAAAATAGATCCAAGAAAGATAATTAAAAAATTATTGGACTACCTGAAAACCATGATCAAAAAAAGAACCTAGAAATCATCCTCTAAGAAATTCTCAAGGAAAATTGCCCTGATGTTTTAGAACCAGAGGGCAAAATAGAGGTTGAAAGAATCCACCAATCACCTCCTGAAAAAGATCCCAAAAAGAAAATCTTAGGAATATTATAGCCAGGATCTGGAATTCCCATATCAAGGAGAAAATATTACAAGCAGCCAAGAAGAAACAATTTGAATATTGTGGAAACACAATCAGGGTAACACAGGATTTGGCTGCTTCTACACTGAGGGATTGAAGGGCTTGGAATATAATATTCCAGAGGTCAAAGGAATTGGGATTAAAACCAAGAATCACCTACCCAGCAAAACTGAGTAATAATGTTTCAAGGGAAAATATGGTCATTCAGTGGAATACAGGACTTTCAAGCATTCTTGCTGAAAAAACCAGAGTTGAATAGAAAATTTGACATTCAGATACAAGAAGCAAGAGAAGCATGAGAAGGTAAACAGGGAAAAGAAATCATAAGGAACTTATCAAAGTTGAACTATTAACATTCCTACATGGAAAAATGATAATTGTAACTGATGAAACTTTTCTCAGTATGAGAATAGTTGAAGGGAATAGAAATGTATGTATGTGAATATATACATACATATATATGTCTATATAGGAGGGTATATGGGTGTATGAATACATATGTGTGTGTGTATATATGTGTACAGGTATACATAGAGAGAGGGCACAGGACCAGTTTAACAGGAAGAGATGATACTTAAAGGTGAAATTTAGAGGTGAGAGAGGAATATAATGAGAGGAGATGGGGAGAGACAGAATGGGGTAAATTATCTCATACAGAAGAGGCAAGAGAAAACTGTTACAATAGAGGGGAAGAACAGGAAGGTAAAAGGGAATGAGTCAACCTTATTCTCAGTGAATTTGGCTTAGGGAGGGAATGACATACACACTAAATAGGTTACCTTACCCTACAGGAGAGTGGGGGGAGGGGTTGAGAGGGGAATGATGGAAGGGAGGGCAGACTTGGGGGTGGGGAAGTTGGAAGCACCCGCTTTTGGAAAGGGACAGGATCAAAGTAGAGAACAGAACAAATGGGGGGGGGGGGGGATGGGATAGGATGGAGGGAAATACAGTCAGTCTTTCACAATATATCCTCTATGGAAATGTTTTGCATGGCTTCACATGTATGGCCTATGTTGAATTGCTTATCTTCCCAGTAAGGGTGGGTGATGAGGGAGGTAGGGACAGAATCTGAAATTCAAAGGTTTAAAATCAAATGTTTAAAATGTATTATTATTATTATTATTATTATTATTATTTTACATGTAACTGGGAAATAAGATTTACAGGCATATATCTCTGTACTGGGGCATAGAGATCCACAATACCCTACTGGAAAGTAGGAGGAGGGATGGGGAATGATATAGGAGAGAGCAGATTGGCAGAAGGGATATTCAGTGGGATTGCTTTTTTGGGGTGGTGGGTAGGAGAAAAATGGGGAGAAAATTTGCAACTCAAAATCTTGTGGAAATGAATGATGTAAACTAAAAAATAAATAAACTAAAAAAAAAAAGAAGAGCCACAGGATTTGGAAGTCAATCTCGAGTGGAGATGAGAGACGATTTTACTTGGACACTGTGTATTGATTGAGGAGATTGTGATTTACTGTGACCTAGAGGTGGGTGGTGCTTGTCTTTTCTGCTTCCCCTTAAAGATGTGTTGTGCTAGGGGAGACCCTAGCCTGGGACCCCCTGATTTTGGGAATGCAATGATATATACTGTGTAATGTGTTGTGCCAAGGAAGACCCTAGTCTGGGACCTTAACCTCTAAATGTACAAACAAGTATTTTGGGAAATGTTACTGAATGCAATGATATATTTATGTGGCTTATGCTATACTGAGTGTTATGACATATATAATATATGCATACATACATATATACACATAATCACACATATATAAATGTACACACAAATATATACATATATATGTTATGTTTTGCTTAAGGATATTGCTATAAATGTTATGCTTTATTGAATCATGTTTATTGCTGAATAGAGAGTTCATTATGTCATGCAATTAGACCCTTAAAATTATTCATAGCAACAGTCCTCAGGTGTACTGCCATGATTGGCAATACAGGAGGGAGGGAAGATAAAAGGAAAAAAAGGAAATTGACATGACAACTTTATAATATATTCAAAAGGAGTAACAAGTTGTACAGAATAGATTTGCTGTTTCATGTGTTTTCATCTTTTTTGCTATACTATATTATGGAAATGCATGTCTTATTACATAAATTAAAAATAAATAAATAAATAAGTTTTGTATTTTAAAAAGTTTTAAAATAAAAAATAAATATATGCAGAATAGATATAAGTAAATAGAAAGTAGTTAAAGACAAGATCATTTGGAAGAGAGAATACTGGCAGCTTGGGGAGATCTGGAAAGACTTCATGTGGTAGTGCTTGAGCTGTGCCTTGACAATGTAGTATCCTGTGTGAGAAATAGAGAGACAATTTGTCTAGATGACAAGGTGCAGGAGGGAGAGTGATGTCCAACCAACCAGGAAAGATGGATTAGAGCCAAGTGGTGAAGACTTTAAAAGAAATACTGGGAAGTTTTTATTTTTTCCTAAAAACAATAAGATGTCATTGTCATTTACCAGATCTTTTCTTGAGAATCACTTTGTTAGCAGTATGGAGGATGGACTGAAGTTGGGAGAGACCTGAAGTGGGAGTTGGGGGGTCCAGATAGAAGGTCATTGTAATAGTCCGTTTTAGAGGAGCTAAGGATCTGAGTTGATGGTAGCCATATTAGTAGAAAGGATCAGTTATGAGAGATGCTGTGGAATTAGAAGGATGTGGAAGGATGACAGTGCCTTTGAAAGAAAGAAGGGAATTTGGAAGAGAGGAAAAAATTTTGGGGAGGAATAATAAGTTCAGTTTTGTACATGTTGGTTTGGAGATGTCTTTGTGATATCCAGTTTAAAATAACAATAGGCAGCTGACAATGTGAGTTTGAATCTCAGAAGAGAGATGAACTAGATACATAGATCTGTGATGCATCTGTTTTTGTTGTTCCTTCATATTGGAAAAGGATCAATGACATCACAGGGTCATGTCTTGACTTGTGAATTGGATTTAAGTGAGGCAGAATTGCACCAAGTCATCAGCCTCACTATTTCTTCCAGAGTCATCAAAGTCCTATGGCAAGACAAAAGTCAACATGACTGGCAATAGCCCAGGATGCACTGGATGACTTTGGCATCTTTGATGTCCAACCAAGCTCTACGTGCTGTATGGCATCTGCTTCAGATGCCTTCATGACCATCAGAACAAATCGTTCTCATCTGCCCATTCTCCTATGGTAAGTCTTCACATGCTTAGGGTAGAAATCCCTCTAATTTACTTATGGGTTTGAGGCTTATTGGTTACTCTCAACCTGATTTAGCTTTTCTGCCAAGACAGTTTCCTGGGATATAGCCACAGGTGAGAGTTGGATGGACCCATACACCCTTGTGATGCCTCTACACAGAGGCATGGAATCTGTTGAAAAACAGAGACAGACACAGAGATATAGAGAAAGACAGAGACAGAGAGATAGAGAGAGAGACAGAGAGAAGGTCTTGGGACAGAACTATTTTAGGGAATAGTCACAGTTAGGGGTGAGATATGGCTAATGAGACAGCAAAGGAGATGGAGAAGTAAACAGAAAGGCAGGAGGAAAACTAGGAAAGAGTAAAGTTGTAAAAACCCAAAGGAGAGAGAGTTATCAAAGGAGTTGGTAGTTTAAATAGTGTCAAATGGAGCAGATAGGTTGAGAAGGTTGGGGACTGGAAAAAGATCATCAGATTTGGCAGAGGTCATTGGTGAAGCTTCAACAAATAGGAAACTTAGACTGGGGTTAATACTGCACTGTCCAAGGGATAGGGTGCCCTGACCTATCAACATGAACGTTCCAGTTCACTTGAGTTACATTTCTCACTGTAAGTTAATAAATCAGCAATTTGCCTAATAAATAGATGATGTATGTGATTGGCCAGTATGGACCAGTTTTTCTTGAGGCCTATTGTAGGGGGAATTTGGACTTCATGACCTCTACATTTAATTCAGTTGAACTCAAACAACATGTTTTAAGTCCCTACTATTAGGGGTTAAGGGGGGAGGAAAGAAGGAAGAAGGGAAAAGAAAGAGAAAGAAAAAAGAGAAAGGAAGGAAGGGAGAGAGAGAGAGAGAGAGAGAGAGAGAGAGAGAGAGAGAGAGAGAGAGAGAGAGAGAGAGAGAGAGAGAGGAGAGAGAGAGACAGAGAAATAGTTCCTGCCCTTATGGAGTTTACTTTATTATAATATTGTATTTGAACTTTTTTGAGCCCAAAATTTGATGATCTCTGTTCTCAGATTCCACCCCTTCCTCAAGTCTCTGATTTTTTGGATAATGTTCATGGACTGTGTATAGTACTGCTCCATCAGCAAAGACATAAGAAGGGAAGGCAAGAGGAAAAACCAGTTTCAGCTTATATCAGGTTCTGCCAACTTCCCTGAAAGCTAGGAGGGAATTGTTCCATGGTGTCTTAACCAAGGCTGGGAGAGGGGGATAGTATGTTTCTGTTGGGAGCTAACAAATACTTTTTGAAGGTCAAGTCTCACTGGAAATGTGTGGCTGAGTGATAATGACTGCTGAGCCTGAAGAAATACTTATAATATACTTATAATACTTATATAATACTTGCCACAGTTTTAGACACAGACTTAACCATAAACTATTTCCTCATGTACTCTTAATTTTTTGGTTTGAGGCATAATAAGTATTGTTGTCTACAAGCTGTTTTCTTGTGAAGATGAAGAAATAAAGAGGAAGAGTGAGAACACTTGGCTACCATCTTGCTGCAAGGTCCTAACCCCATGTTAGGGTTAGAACCAGTAGCCTCTGTCTCAGTCTGAATCCTCTTGGTGAATGGGTATGAAATTTAGCTAATAGTGCAATCTCCTGGCAACTCCACACACAGCTTCCCGGAGTCCTATAGCTTTTGTCTGTCTGATTTTTTCTGCCAAGTCAACAGACCATTGTGTATCCTGGCTGTGGCTCCTCACATTTCACAAGAGGCCATGACTTTGGGAAAGGAGTTAAAACAACCTCTGGGAAGTTGCAAACCTGCTGATGGGAACTAAGGCAATATGCCGAAAAGCTGTTAGTCTTGGTGTTTCCAAAAGGTGACTGTGACCACTGCTGAGAAAGGATCTTGAGAGGGCCCACTTTCTAAAGGGTGTTCGGTAACAGACCCCTAAATCTCCAACAGAAATTAAAATTAGATTGGGATCATTTTTAGAATAACAAAACAAAATCACAAACTATGGTGTTGAATTCACTTTCTCAATCTCCTATACCTCCCCTTTAAAAAAATATACCCACAAGCTGATTGTGGGTTTGGTAATTTAGAAAATGTGGGTCAAAGCCATGAAGCTGTGGGGAAAGAACATTAGACTGTGAGTCAGGAGACCTAGGAACTAAGCATGGTTCTGACAACTAAATTATATGACTTTGGGCCAACCATTTGACTTCTCTAGTCCCAATTTCCCTATCTGTAAAACAGGGATGAAATTACTCTTTCAACAGGATCAGAATGCAGTGCTATTCATAATGAGCCATCAGGCAATTTTTCTCCCAGTTCCTAAGTCACTTCTTTGTATTTGTCCCATATGTAAGGAGTTAACTCCTTGCAGGCACTAAGGGACTATTTAGTCTACTAATGTTACTGGTCTAGTGTCTTCAGTAGCACATTAAATGATACACTTGGGCAGGGGAGGGAATCTGGCTCATTAGATGTGAAGCAAATGCAGCACTAAGTGATTCCTCAGGGACCTCAAATAGTTCATGTGTCTGCCCCCCCCCCCCCAAGTATTAGGCTGACTGCCAGGGAAGAACTTATTCTTCTGTGGCTAAAAATATTTTTTGAGGAGAGAATTTAGTCCTGTTACCCTTCATTTCCACTTCCTGTCTCTAATAAAAGTCACGGAGAGGTCTCCTATATTCAGAATGCATTATTGCCCTTACCACCATTTTTTTTGACGGGGGAAGGCAAGGCAATTGGAGTTAAGTGACTTGCCCAAGGTCACACAGCTAGTAAGTGTGTCAAGTGTCTGAGTCTGGATTTGAATTCAAGTCCTCCTGACTCCTGGGTCAGTGCTTAATTCACTACACCACCTAGTTACCTCCTTACCACCATTTTGTAGAATTATAATATGAAAAAGACACAGCTCAGATGCCACCTTCTATACTTGGCCTTTCCTGATCTCTTCATTATTTATCTTTCGAAATTACTTTGTAGAGTATTTGATGTATATACACATATACATAATTATATATGCATATACATTATATTTGTTTATTTACCAGAGCCATGGTTTCATCATAATAATAGCTAGGATTTATATATTGTTTTAAGGTTTTGCAAGTGCTTTACAAATATTATCTCAGTTGATCTTCATACCAACCTGGGGAGATAGGTGTCTTTTTAGCCCTATTTTACAGAGGCAGACAGTGACTGTTTAATTGTCTTGCCCAGGGTTGCATAGCCAGCAAGTGTGTAGGGGTCAGGGATGGGATTTGAACTCAGATCTTTCTGACTTTGCTGCCTAGGAAGTACCTGAAGAGTAATCTCAGTGCAGGTTGGTTCACCTCCCAGTATATTACAACTTTAGAGAGTTGCCTGGGGGCATGGAGAGGTTAAGTGACTTTCCCTAGGCCACACACATCAGCTCTTTATTCACTCCAACAAACTGACTCTGACATTATACTACTACTATACCTTCTATTTAATTACTTATTCCCATCCACCCAGTAAGGTCCAAAAGGGCTAGGATAGTTTTATTTCTTCCTTTGTGTCCCCAAGCCAAGAGTACTGTTTTATGTTTAATATGTGCTTAATAAATGTTTGTTCCATCATTCAATCAAAAAGCATTTATTAAGCACCTACTACATACCATGCATTATGCTAGATGCTGGTACACAAATACTAGAAATAAAACAATCCCCACTCATAAGAAACTTAGATTCCAATAGATTGATTTGAAAAAAAAGTCGCTGCAAATTTTCCCTTATAATTGGGCTTTGAACAGTAAAGTATAGTATAATGAATTATAGACCTAGAATGAGAAAATTGGACTGAATGAAATGTAAAGTCTTTGGACTTCTCTATTGTGTTATTATACCCCAGGAACCTCATCTTTGTGAAATCTCCTCACTCAATCAGCCTTGGTGCTCTTATTTCATCAGTAGCCTTTGTTCCTCTAGACCTTCTGATTAGAGACATGAGCTCCAAAACCTCCATTTAAGGCATTTAAGGAGAGGACCCAGGACATTCATCTCCTCATTTCTTTTTAGGTGTACTGTTTTTGGACTTCTTTACCATATTTGCCTCCCCCTCCAAGGGTCCCTTGTCTCTCCACCCCACCTTTTGTCTTCCTTTTGTATATTGTCTTCCTCCATTAGAAAATTAACTCCTTGAGAGAAGGGATTGACTTTATATTTGTGTGTGTCTCTCTTCCTTCCTTCCTTCCTTCCTTCCTTCCTTCCTTCCTTCCTTCCTTCCTTCCTTCCTTCCTTCCTTCCTTCCTTCCTTCCTTCCTTCCTTTCTTTCTTTCTTTCTTTCTTTCTTTCTTTCTTTCTTTCTTTCTT
>NW_027185616.1:24556511-24593464 GCF_028583685.1 Petaurus breviceps papuanus
CTTTCTTTCTTTCTTTCTTTCTTTCTTTCTTTCTTTCTTTCTTTCTTATTATCCCTAATGCTTATATCATGTTTACAACAATGCCTGGGAGAAAGCAGGCATTTAATAAATGGTTATTGACTGGTAGACTGAATGGTATTTTGAATTTGAAAGGCACAAAGGGGCTACAGAGTCCTGAAATTATTCTGATTCCTCTCTTCTGGCCATTTAGAACCCAACAAAGCTACCTTTGGAACTGAGAAGGGGCAAAAAAACCCCACCAAAACCCTTTTTCTATTCCCTCTTTGAACCTTTTTTCAAAAAGGTATTTCTTTCTATTTAGATAATTGCTGACATTTGGTCTCCTCAGACTAAAGAGAAGCCTCCTAAAGATTAGAGTGAATAGTTTGAAAGGAGAATGGGCTACTCGCTAAGGGAAGTAGTAAATTCCCTATAGCTATAGGTCTTCAAGGGCGTGATGACCACCTGTCAGGGACATTGTGGAGGAGATACTTGATCAGGCACAAAACTCCAATCCAGGAACTGAGGATAGAGAAATGAGTAAATGGAAGAAAATTCCAATAAAATGAAAAAATATATATACTGTGGATGGAGAGAAGTCCAAGAGGTAAGCCAAGAAGAAAGTGACTCTGAAAAGTCCAATTATAGCCTCAAGGAAAAGATTGTGCTGGCTACAAAGCCTATGAAAGTACCAGTTAGAAATTTTTAAAAAGAGATAAAAATATAATATTAAGGATATAACAACTAGGGAAGAAAAAAAATGGAAAAGAGAACCAAGATCTAGGAACAAATGGTGCTAAAACTTATACCAAACTGAATTCCCTGAAAACATTGGCCTGTCCTTTAGCTCTCCTAAAAACTGATCTCTCAACACCCTCACAATTATGTTGCATAAGGCTTGACTCTCTTCAGTGTACACTTAGTCTAGTGTAACTGTTTTCTCCATCTTTGTTTCCTTTTTGTCTGTTAAATCATCTTATCTTATATCAAGACTTTGATACTACGAACTTATTCCCCCCCCCCCCCGCCCAGATTTTTAGGAGCTTTCACTGCTAAGGAGGTTGGCACTAAAGCTCATGCAGAAGCAGTTTCTAGGTCCCATCTTCCTAAGAATTGATTCCCTAAATGATGATTTTAGGGAGTAGACTGGATGAGGAGCTGCTTGTTTGAGGGGTGGAGGAAGGTGCTGCTCTTCCAAAGACTCTTGGTCTCAGGATCCATAGCTATGTCTATCAGAGTCTGAAAGTCAGTGGTGGCTGAGGTGGTGGTTGAGATGCTGGAAGTACTTGGAATTGTCTGGCACATGCTGACTCTTACGTCTCCATCAATGCGCCTTCCCATGTCAGTTAAGCTGGTTTATCTACCCTTTGGGTGGCAGTTGGTGGAGATGGTAGAGTTACTCCCTTAGATGAGGGATTGGAAGCAGGGCCATTGGACTGGAAGACATCGCTATTCCCAGGGATATTTGGCTTATCTGCCCATAAAACACCAAATGCTTAGTGGATGGTAGTGGTAGTGAGGCTGGCAGACCCAGTCAACAATTAGGCTGTAGCCCTTAATGATGGGAAACAGGCTGGAAGCAGAATCACGGTCTGGGGAGCCCTGCTGTTCCAAAGACTCTTGGGCTCAAAGTCCTGAGCTGTTTTCATCAGGGTCAGAAGAGAGGTGATGGTCAAGGTAAGATATGCCACCTCTTGTCTCTCCTGCAGGGTGCTTTAGTGCTTCAGCTAGACTGGCTTACCTTATACATAGACAGTTGATTCAAGGATGACTCCCACATCGGAAACAAGTTTCCCCCTCTCTTTTAAAACATAATTTCATTTTTGTGTGATATTACTCAGTATTCACCACATCCAATACTTTTTAGTTCTTTTCTCAAAAAATCATGATGCTTAAATGAGAGGCTTCTGTGTGTTTGCCTCCCATATTCCATATTATTCTTTTTTCATATAAAACATTTCCCTATTAGTAATTTTGTAAAAGAGTATTTGAATAAAAAAAGAATGAAAGAAAGAAAGTGAAAACATAGCATGTTTCAGTCTGTATTCAGACAATATCAGTTCTTTCTCTAGAGGCAGACAGTAATACTTCATCATTAATCTTTTAGGATTGTCTTGGATTATTGTATTGCTGAGAATAGCTAAGTTATTACTGTATATACTATGTACACATTACTGTGTTACTGTGTACAATGTTCTCCTGATTTTGTTCACTTCCTTTTGCATCAGCTCATGTAAGACTTTTTCAGGTTTCTCTAAAAGTCATCCAGCTTGTCATTTCTTATAGCACAATAATATTCCATCACAATCATATACTATACCTTATTCAATCATTCCCTAATTGATGGGCATCTCTTCAGTTTCCAGTTCTTAGCCATCACAACAAGAGCTGCTTATAAAGATTTTCATACAAATAGGTTCTTCTTCTATCCTCGCTCTCCACCTCCCCCCATTGGATGCCTTTGGGAGTGAGACTTAGCAGTGGTATTGCTTGATCAAAGTGTATGCACAATTTTATAGCTCTTTGGGAATAGTTCCAAATTGCTCTCCAGAATGGTCGGATCAGTTCACAACTCCACCAATTTTCCCAAATCCCCTCCAACATTCATCATTTTCTTTTTTTGTCATATTAGCCAATCTGATGGGTGTGAAGTGGTACCTTAGCCATACTCCATATTCTTTATCCATATTTTCTTTTTTAAATTAATTTTTTTTTTTCCTTTTTTTTTACAGGAATTCCTTCCCTCACTTCTTTGTTTTTTATTTTTTTCCCCCCCCCCCCCCCCGCCATGGCGGCTTATAGTCAAGTATAGGATCTGTAAATACTTTCACATTATACATTAGTCAGGTTATAAGGACGGATTGTACCAGCTGGAATGAAAAATGGTAAAGAGGACATAAAACCAAATAAGAGAAGGAAAAAGATCAGGTATTTTGCTTCCACCTGGATATAAACTTAGTTCTTTCTAGTTCTTTCTCTGGATGCACATATTTCTCTCCATCATGAGCCTTTTGGGATTGACTTATATCACGGCATTGCTCAGAAGAGTCCAGTCTATCAAAGTTGGTCATCACACATACATTGTGTCTGTAATTGTGTACAAATTTCTCCTGGTTCTACTCTTCTCACTCAGCATCAGTTCTTTTAAGCCTCTCCAGGTAAATATGAAGACCATCTGCTCCTCGTTTCTTATAGCACAATAGTATTCCATAACACGCATATACCACAACTTGTTCAGCCATTCCCCTATTGATGGGCACCCCCTTAATTTCCAATTCTTTGCTACCACAAAAAGAGCTGCTATAAACATTTTTGTACATATGGGTCTTTCTCTCGTTTCTATGATCTCTTTGGGATATAACCCTAGGAGTGGTATTGCTAGATCAAAGGGTATGAAAATATTTATAGCCCTTTGGGCATAATTCCAGATTGCTCTCCAGAAAGGCTGGATCAGTTCACAACTCCACCAGCAATGCATTAGTGTTCCAATTTGCCCACATCCTCTCCAGCATTTGTCATTTTCCTGTTTTGTCATCTTAGCCAATCTGACGGGTGAGATGTGGTACCTCAGAGTTGTTTTGATTTGCATTTCTCTAATCAACAGTGTATTAGAGCATTTCTTCATGTGCTTATAGATATCTTTAATTTCTTTCTCTGAAAACTGCCTGTTCATATCCTTTGACCATTTATCAATTGGGGAATGACTTGTATTCTAATAAATTTGACTCAATTCTCTGTATATTTTATAAATGAGTCCTTTGTCAGAGACATAGATTGTAAAGATTCTTTCCCAATTTCCCTCCTCCCTCTTAATCTTGGTTCCATTGGCTTTGTTTATACAGAAACTTTTCAATTTCATGTAGTCAAAATTATCGATTTTACATTTTGTAATATTCTCTAATTCTTGTTTAGTCATAAAGTCTTTCCCTCTCCACAAGTCTGATAGGTAAACTATTCCTTGTTTTCTGAGACTGCTTACAGTATCAACCTTTATACCTAGATCATGCACCCATTTAGATTTGATTCTGGTATATGGTGTTAGATAATGGTCTATGCCCAGTTTCTGCCATACTATATTCCAGTTTTCCCAGAAGTTTTTGTCAAATAGTGAGTTCTTATCCCAAAAACCAGGGTCTGGAGGTTTATCAAACAATAGATTACTATAGTCATTGCCTTCTGAATCTCGTGTGCCTAATCTATTCCATTGATCCACTCCTCTATTCCTCAGCCAGTACCAAGTAGTCGTGATGACTGCTGCTTTATAATACAGATTGAAATCTGGTATAGCTAGTCCACCTTCCCTAGCATTTCTTTTCATTAATTCCCTTGATATTCTGGACCGTTTATTCTTCCAAATGAATTTTGTTACTATTTCTTCTAGCTCTATAAAGTAGTTTTTTGGTAAATTAATTGGTATGGAACTAAATATATATTTAATTTAGGTAAAATTGTCATTTTTATTATATTAGCTCGACCCAGCCACGAGCAATTCATATTTGTCCAATTAGTTAGATCTGACTTTATTTGTGTAAAAAGTGTTTTGTAGTTATGATCATACAGATCCTGCATTTGTTTTGGCAGGTAGATTCCCAAATATTTTATAATGTCTACAGTAAATGTCAATGGGATTTCTCTTTCTATCTCTTGCTGTTGAATTTCATTGGAAATATATAGGAATGCAGAGGATTTATGTGGGTTTATTTTATATCCTGCAACTTTGCCAAATTTATTTATTGTCTCAAGTAGTTTTTTTTACTTGATTCTCTAGGATTCTCTAAGTATATCATCATATCATCTGCAAAGAGTGATAGCTTGGTGTCTTCTTTGCCTAATTCGATTCCTTTGATTTCTTTTTCTTCTCTAATTGCTACTGCTAACATTTCTAGTACCAGATTGAATAAGAGGGGTGATAGTGGACACCCTTGTTTCACCCCTGATCTTATGGGAAATGCTTCTAGCTTCTCCCCATTACATATAATACTTGCTGATGGCTTTAAATAGATGCCACCTATTATTTTAAGGAAGACTCCATTTATTCCTATACTTTCTAATGTTTTTTAGTAAGAATGGATGTTGTATTTTGTCAAAAGCCTTTTCTGCATCTATTGAGATGATCATGTGGTTTCTGCTAGTTTTATTGTTGATATGATCAATTATACTGATGGTTTTCCTAATATTAAACCATCCTTGGATTCCTGGAATAAATCCTACCTGATCAAAATGTATTATTCTTGAGATAAGTTGCTGTAGTCTTTTTGCTAGTATTTTATTTAGAATTTTTGCATCTATATTCATGAGGGAGATTGGTCTATAATTTTCTTTCTCTCTTTTATCTCTTCCTGATTTAGGTATCAGTACCATATTTGTGTCATAAAAAGAATTTGGTAGGACTCCTTCTTCACTAATTTTCCCAAATAGTTTGTAGAGTATCAGAATCAATTGTTCTTTAAATGTTTGATAGAATTCACTAGTGAATCCATCTGGCCCTGGAGATTTTTTCCTAGGGAGCTGACTGATAGCTTGTTCAATTTATTTTTTCTGAGATGGGATTATTTAAGTAATTTACTTACTCTTTAGTTAATCTGGGCAACTTGTATGTTTGTAAATATTCATCCATTTCCCTAAGATTGTCAAATTTATGTGCATACAATTGGGAAAAATAATTCCTAATTATTGTTTTGATTCAATGGGGGGTTTGGAGCAAGTGAGGTTCACTCTGTCATCCTAGTCTTTGGAGGTCCTGAAAGGGGCTTTTAAAAAAAATTTCTGGGCTATGAAGTGGTAGCCCCAGGAATGTTTGCTGTCCAGGACAGGGGCCCCTGTATTTGCTTCTTACCTTGCTCTTTCCAGTCCCAGCCCTTTGGTGATAGGCCTGGTAGTGGACCTTGTGGTTGGTGGGAAGACTTGCCCTCCAAGTTGATCAGGCCCCTTCCGGGCCTGCCTCTCCATATTTTCCAAAATATTTTTTTACCATCCTCATGGATTCTCACCTTTGCATTATGGTTGTTGATCATCAAAGTACACACTGATTTAATTTGGAGGCCCTTATAAAATTCTTCATAGAATTTCTCTACCTTTTTGTTATCCATAACATGTTGGTGACTGAGCTAAAACTTCATGGTGACCTTTTTGCAAACATATCAGTAGCAATGCAAAATAATGACTAAATATTCCATTAAATGATATTTCTTATTTTCTCTTGTCATACTCGTAAAACTGTTAACTCCTTTATTTGCTTCTCCAAGATGAACCTCTGAAGCATTTCTCTATCCAGCTGTAACTTCCTTTTGTCTTCTGGTTTCATTTTAGTAAGAATGTCAAGATGAATAAATTTCAATTCCTACAGTAGCATGCTCACTTTTCTTCAGACAAGGACACATTTAGAATGCCAACAGATAAATTTGTTTATAGACAGTATGTAAATGATGTGATATTTAGCATAAACACTCTGTCACTGCCACTGAAGAATGAAGATCATTTAAAAATTTTTTTGATTGGTAATTTCATGGATAGCCATGGCCGAAGACTTTATCATCAAATGACCAACTTATTAGTGACAAGATCTTCATGCATAGCTAGACTAGTCCTCAGAAAGCAGAACTGATGTGTTATTGGAACTAACTTGTACTGTTGCCAGAATGGTGGAACCTATCCAAATTTGTGTTCTATTAGCATAGCCTTCAAGAACCCTTCAAGGTACACCTACAAAGATGAATACGTTCTTCTTTACTTAGGTTAGCTAGTCTTTTTGAGAATTGTTTCAAATAATAGATTTTTTTAATTTTTTTAAAAATGGACTTGAATTTTGTTTTTGTAAATGTCATTATAATTTTACTGGAATCATGAAACTATTTTTTTTTACATTGGGCAACATATCCTTCCACAAAAGTCCCTATGAGAAACCTTATTTTGTCATGGAGGTGATACAGAATTCTTGTACTTTTGCCAGGGAAGTATAAATAGTTTCTTCCAAAATGAAAAGGTTCTGGTTATGGGCTTGGTACCAACTGGATCATCTGTCCAAGGGCCAGACTAATTTAGCTAGAAGAGGCTCATCAACAAAAGATTGGCCACCTAATGATGAATTTTTTTGGCCATAGTGACCTATGAAGCATACAGATACAAAACTGGTTTCAAGTTTTTCAGTTTCCATAGTGATGGGAATAGAATGGCAGAAAGGGGAACAGAAGGTACCAAAAATCATACAGTTCTTAGACTGCCTACTGTTGAGACTCTTGAGATACATTCTCTGTCTAACACCAAATGAGTTGATGCACTATTTCAAGAATTGAAGGATTTATGTATTGGTGCTTTCATTGTAAATGAAAACAGTAGACACAAAGATATTGCAGTTAAATTGAAAGATGGCTCATATTTGAATGAAGAGGAAGGTAAAGGTGACTATTATATAACCCCAAATAGTAAGAAGCATCATTTTCATAGATTGTTGGTGAGTTCTCGGTCACTTTAGTCCAAGCCCTCATCAACTTGTGCTTGAGCTATTGTGATACCAGGGTTAACGGAGGTTATTGATTCTCTTCTCTTCCAATTCATCTCATACATAGCTGCCAAATAGTATTCCTGAAGCTCAAGTCCAGCAATGACTTTTTTTCCTCTTTCTCAAGGAACTTCAATGGCACCCGAATGAATTTAGGATAACTTGAAACCGCCTCTGTTTGGCATTTAAAGCCCTTCATAATTGTGCTGCAGCCCACCTTCCCGGGTGGATTACACATCCCTCCCCACTGCACACTTTGTCATCCAACCTAACTGTTCCCAGTGCACAACATTCCATCCCTGTCTCTACACTCTTGTATAGGCTGTCCTGCCATATCTGGTAAGGTGTCCTCCACATCCTTTGGAATTCTTGGCTCCTTTCAAAGTTCACCTCAAAGGCCTCCTCCTTCAATTGAGAAATTTTCTTGATTGCTTGTTCTTAACTCCCTCCTGCCGCACTGTGTATATATTTCATATATTTCCTTATTTTAATTTACATATAATATAAATATTTTTATATAATATATAATATTCTAATATTATATATTTACTGTCTTTATTTACTTGTAGATTTATTGTATTTCTACCAGTAGAAAGTTAGCTCTGAGAGCTTAAGATTTTCATTCTTGTATATTTGTCCCTAGCCCCTAACATATTACCTGGAATTTAATAAGCGCTTAACAAAATGTTTGTGTATTGTTGATTGTTGATTGAGTTCTGCTTACAGTAAACAAAAACCAGCAGACCATCAGGAGATGACTTGTTGTCTATGTCTATACCATCATCTGTGCAGAGGATAAAGTAGTAGAGAATTTCTGTAAAGAACTTGACAATAAATATCATTCAAGATCAAGAAATGAAAGAAGCCAAAGATTGATAGACTACTCAGAACCTTTATGCCTTTATATCATCAATAAAAGAGAAATGGGAGCACTGGATACAGTCCTGCGTTTTGCAGATGAAAAAAGTGAGAACCTAGAGTTACGAAGTGATTAATCCAAGATCATACAAGGCTGGGATTTAAATCCAAGTCCACTGATCCCAAATTCCATATTTTTTCCCTATCACATCTCTAGTTACATAACCTTGAAGAAGACAACTAACCTCTCTAAACCTCAATTTCCCTATATTCAAAAATGAGGACAATAATAGTACTTACCTGATAAGGTAAGTTGAGACTGGGTAAGTTGTGATTGAATCTTAAATAACATCACAAAAAGTGAATCTGGTTCTATCTTAACAAACAGGAAGTGACTTATTACAAATGCAGCAGGAGTTTCACAATCAGTTGTCTGTGCCTGTGAGGAGTCAGATCATTGAGTGATTAGAAGAAAGGTCAAATGAGAAGGAATAGGAAAGAGGACAAGACATTGCATGTTGCAATTCAATTTGACTAAACAAATTGTGGAATGAAATACACAGCAGGAAATAGAGAAAAGTCTATTTACTCTATTATTATTTCTTAGAGACATTTGCCTAATGCAAAACAATGTCAAAATATTACAAAGAGGAAAAAAGAATCTAAAAACTGCCACTACTAGAAAACATTTAATCTCTTTGGCAAATGAAAAAGCATGGCAGTCAACAGCAATATTGGTTTAGAGTATGAGGTCATTCGCAAAACCCAGAAAGGATGATAGACGAGTATAGTAAGTAATATTGCCCTGCAAAACGGGGGGGGGGGGGGAATGGACAAATTAGACTTAAGAGTGTTTGGCAGGAATTCCAGAAAAGTCAGATCATGCTGAGGATATTTTTAGATGAAGCTCAGGAGGGGCGGCCAGGTAGCTCAGCAAGTAAGAGCACCGGCTCCAGTGTCAGAATAACCTGGGGATCGAATCCAGGCTCAGATACTTAGCACCACACCCAGAAATAACTGGAGCAAGTTACTTAACCCTGATTGCTTTAAAAAAAATAAAATAGATGAAGCTCAGGGCAGGGCAACAAACAGATGTGAAAGGCAACAGACCTATTAAGATTTCTACAATTATTTATTCTTATTAGCCATAAGAATAAAATCATCACATCACAACTTTACTACTGATAATACTAGATAGGAAATGGCACTCATGCTTCAGAAGATGAACTTAAGAACAGTGACTGAGGCGCAGCTAAGTGACATGGTGAATAGAGCACTGGCCCTGGAGTCAGGAAGACCTGAGTTCAAATCTAGCCTGAGACACTTAACACTTATTAGCCATGTGATCTTGGGCAAGACACTTAACCACAATTGCCCCTCCAAAAAATATCCACTATGGAAATGTTTTGCATAGCTACTCATGAACAACCTATATTGAACTGCTTATCTTCCCAGTGAAGGTGGGTGACAAGGGTGGAAGGAAAAGAATATGGAATCCAAAGTTTCAAAAACAAATGTTTAAAAATATATATACATATTATTACTAATATTTTACATGTACCTGGGAAATGAGATATACAGGCACTGGGAAATAGAGATCGACAGTGCCCTACTGGAAAGAGGGGGGATGGGGGAAGATATGGGAGAGAGCAGACAAGGGGAGGGGATATTCAGTGGGAACGCTGTTTTGGGCTGGTGGGTAGGGAAAATTGGGGAGAAAATTTGTAACTCAAAATCTTGTGGAAATGAATGATGTAAACTAAAAAATAAAAAGGAAAAAAATGACTTGCCCAAGGTCACACACAAACTAAAAAATAAAAAGAGGGAAAATGACTTGCCCAAGGTCACACAGCTAGTAAGTATATGAACTCAGATTTGAACTCAAGAAGAAGAGTCTTTCTGACTCCACCACTGTGTTCACTGAACCACTTGGCTGCCTCACATATGGTATTTTAGAATCATCCAAGATTCTATGATAGATGCAGTGATGGTGATGACTTTGTTTGATGACTGGATATTGACATTAGGCAGAGTGTGGTGCAAAGGATGTTGGATTTGGGATCAGAAGAGCTGAGTTCCAATCCTGGTTCTACCACCTTCCACATTATGCCCAGTCCAGCCAAATGCACTTTTTTTTTTTTACTGTTCTTCATACATGACTCTGTCTGTCATTTCTGTGACTTTGCCCTCATGTATTCCCCATGTGTGCAGTGTATTTCTTAGTGTCTCTAAACTAAAGGTTTAGTCCCGAAGCCACCATCTAGGAAGTGAATAGACCATCTTGTTAAGAACCAACTATTTGCCAGACACTATAACAAGCACTTTACAAAAATTATCTTATTTATCCTCATAACAATCTTGAGAGGTAAGTGCTATGATTATCCCCATTTTACACATGAGGAAACTGAGGAAGGCAGAGCTTAAATGATTTGCCTTAGGATCACACAGATAGTGTCTGAGGTCAGATTTGAATTCAGGTCTTCCTGACTCCAGGCTCAGCATACTTTATCTACTGTCTCACTAGCTTCCTTCTACATAAAGCTTTTCCTTCAGTTGCTGGAGCTTTGATGTCCTTCTCCAATATATTGTATCTATTTTGTATTGTGTGTATGCACGTTTATTTGTATGTGTGTGTGTATAAGTAGATATATTTGTTGTCATTCATTTCAGTTGTGTCTGACTCTTTGTGACCCCATTTGAGGATTTCTTAGCAAAGATACTGCAGTGGTTTGCCATTTCCTTCTCCAACTCATTTTATAGGTGAGGAAACTGAGTCAGACAGGGTTAGGTGACTTGCCCAGGGTTACACAAGTAATAAGTATCTGAAGCTGGATTTGAACTCAGGTCTTCCTAACTCTAGTCCAGCACTCTATCCACTGTGCAGTCTATCTGATACACACACACACACACACACACACACGTATTATAGTGTGTATATGTGTATATATATGTATATATATATACACACATGCATATACTTATACATATATGTGTGTTTTCCACTACATCAGCCGCTTCCTTCCAACAAAAGAAATCTTTCCTATTAAAGGTGAAGCTCTTCAAATCTTTCTGTCTGCAGATAACATTGTACTAATCCAACGAGTCCCAATCCCAAACCACTATGAAGTTTCCTTGGTGTAAGATATAGCGATTTAAAAGAGCTCCATTTAACCATATACACTGTTAAAATAAAGAGAATGAAAAACAGATGTTACCAAGAATATGAGATACAACTCAGCTGAATCGAGTTACTTCATCTCTCTACATCATTGAAAGTGATCACATATGGAAAGCAAGCAGGGACCATTATTTAGTGGGAGGTGTTGGGACTGGATAGCTTTTGGAAAACTGTGCAGTGCTATTAATGATTCCAAGCTATTCATTGCTGCAAAAATAATAAATGACATTTATAAAGCAGTCTAAGATTTGCAAAGCTTAATAAGCATTATCTTATTTGATTTTCAATGACAAGCCTATGAGATAAGTACCATTATTGTCCTCATTTTTGCAGATAGGGAAATTGAGTTTTAGAGAGGTTTAGGTATCTTCTTCAAGGTTATTAAACTAGTAATGTGGTGGGGAAAAATGTGGAATTTGGAATCAGAGGACCTGGATTTAAATCCCAGCCTTGTATGATCTTGGATTAATCACTTCATAATTCTAGGTTCTTTTTCACCTGCAAAATGCAGGAGTGGGATTAGATGATCTCTAACAGTCCTTGAATATTTAAATCTATGATCCTAAGTGAAGGGAGGATTTTATTTCCCATGTCTCTCTCTCTTTTTTTTTTCTTCTTGGAGGGGGGAAGGCAGGGCAATTGGGGTTAAATGACTTGCCCAAGGTCACAAATCTAGTAAATGTTAATGGTCTGAGGTCAGATTTGAACTCAGGTCCTCCTGACTCCAGGTTGGTGTTCTATTCTCTTTGTCATCTAGCCACCCCTCCCATGTCTCTCTTGTCTCCAAGTCTAGCTTCCTTCTATTATTCCATAGTGGCTCTCTAAAAAGGTTTTCTCCCTAATAATGGAATTCTTCCAAAGATGCTGGGCCACGGCTTCAACCACACTATTTATCTCTCTATACATTGACTCCTTTGTAATACACAGTCTTGGAAAGTTACTTAGGGGTATATAGTGTCCTAAATTGAATATTTAAGCCTTGGGCATTTAGACCTTTCTTTCCCTGAACTCTCAACTCACCTTCACTGGCTTCCCAATCCTGATTTGTAGTTAACCCAGTTGGCTACTACATCTAGGCCTGGTTAGACCCAGACTAAAGCTACCTTTCACTTGAGTCACTGGATTTCTCCACACCTCATAGTCTACCCTCAGTACTGTTTTCTGAACTGCTTTCTAGTTCATAATCCATTAATTCTGTCTTTGTTCTTGGAAAGAGCTTATCAGCTCCTTATAGTTTCACTCACTGTTCCTATAACTTTCCAAATCAAAATATCCATCTTTGGCCCCAAATATCCTAACATGTATTGTCTCTTCTTATTAGAATATAAACTCTTTGAGATCAGGAATTATCTTTTCTTTTATGTTTGTCTCCCAGTTTCCAGTGTTTGTCTTTAAAAGAAGGCTAATGTTGATCCTGGGGGCCATTGACAGTCTTCTTGACCTATGTCTTGCCACTGGCGTTTGATGACTCTGTAGGGGAGATTGAGGCTGGTGACTTTGTATGGCCCCAATTCATTTAAATTCAATTCACTTGCACATCAAGACATCACCCTCCTAATGTCTTCTCCAGAGAAGAAGGATAAATCAAAGAAAGTACTTCATAAACCTTCAAAATAAATGTGAGTTATCATCATATTAGCATTTCCTATATTTCAGATTTGGTATTTGAACTAACTATGAGTGTCTCATCATACTGGTTATTTACATTTCTTCTTATCTAGTCAGACTTCTTGATAATACACGATTATCCTCAGTACCACTGATCAAAAAAAAATTAATTTAAAAAAAAGTTTGCTTAGACCTTATGTTTTCATTGGTGTGGAGAACTCCTTCAGGGGATAAAGAGTTGGTGACACCTTTGCAATATACAGTCTTGGAGAGAGTGTACGGTGTCCCAAAAGTCTTAGTGCAGTTTTAAGCTCTTTAGAGATGTCAAGTCAACAAACATTTTTAAGTACCTACTACGCATCTGGCCCTATACTAAGGATCAGGAGACTCAATAGTGTTTGAGCCAGTATATCTCAAATGTAAGGCTTCACCTTTTACAACTTCTCCATCATGCACCCGTGTGCTCAGTACTCTTCCTCTCCTTTTTCAGCTTCCTTTTATGTGTTGATTTCCTGATTAGGATGTAAATTTATTTTTTTGGTCTTTTTGGAATGGGGAAGGCAGGGCAATTGGGGTTAAGTGACTTGCCCAAGGTAACACAGTAATAAGTGTTAAGTATCTGAGGACAGATTTGAACTCGTGTCCTCCTGACTCCAGGGCTGGTGCTCTATTCACTGCGCCACCTTAGCTGCCCCAGAATGTAAATTTCTTGAGGGCAGGGCCTGTTTTATTGCTTGATTTTATTTGTATTACCCAGCACTTAGCACAATCCCAGACATATGTTGTTCTTCAGTCATTTTTTTTTTAGTCATGTCTGATCCTTGGTGACCCCATTTGGGATTTCCTTGGTAAAGATACTGGAGTGGTTTGCCATTTCACTCTCCAGCTCATTTTACAGATGAGGAAGCAGGCAGAGTTAAGTGACTTGCTCAGGGTCACACAGCTAGTAAGTGTCTGAGGTTACATTTAAACTCAGATCCTCCTGTCTCCAGACCAAGCTTTCTATCCACTGTACCACCTAGCTGCTTTCCTGGCACATAGTAAGTGCTTAATAAAAGTTCTTTGACTGACCTAATAGATTGAACTCAGATTTTCTGACTCTAGGGTCAAACTTTTAGTGAAAAAGATACTCAATGGTAAAAAATACATTATTTTACATGCATTCTGCCAAGACAAACTGACAATCAGGGTTATCACGCATCACACATTATTGGATATGTTGATTGATTTTAAGACCAACAATAAACCAGCTTTCGAGGAAATTAATCAATTACAACCAGTCTGTAACTGTTCTTTTCAATAGCTGTGTATAGCCATTCTGTATGCTAGATAAAAGAAAGAGAATGGATTTGCTGTGTGTGCTTGTCCATGGTTCTAGTATCTGTTCTTTGGAGAATCTCCTGGACTGTTTTGTGGAGGCCCAGCATCTGTGGTACACAGTTTGAAAACTATTGCCCTAACAAATACCTTTCAGACTAACACTGTGTGCTAGTATTTTGCAGGAACATAATGGAAGGCAGGGATTTTTATTCTTTATCGCTTTGTGTAAACCTGATTTCAAACTACTGGTCACAGAATGGGGTCATTGTTATTTGATTCCAACAATTAATCCAGAGGAAACCTACCTGCTCAGAGTATGGTTAAATTTTCAATGGCTCCCCATTGCTTATGTATAAAGCACAAATACCACCCCACCTTGTTCTGTTCTTCAATTCAGATTCCTGATCTTATCTCCCAATATCTTCTTATATCAGCTCTTGGGTCTAAACCAGACTGTTCTGCATACTGGCTTCCAATATACCTGCATGGTTCATCCTTTACATATTTTCTCATGCCTTGCGACCTTCCTGAAATGATCTGTCTTGTCCTTTCCACCTCTCTGAATTCTGCGCATTCCTCTATACTCAGTCCAAATCCTCTCTCCTGTATGGTTTTCCCTCACTATTCGGCCACTAGCCTCAGAACCAGCTGCCATTTATTTCACTCTTTGGCATTTCATCGTATGCTAATTGCATTTTTCTTCAACTTTTTTATTGCATTTTCCACATATGCCTTGCTTCTCTAGCTAGAGAATTAAGTAGGGCCCAACTTCTTTGTGCCCTCTAAAGCATGTGCCCTCTAAAGCACTCTAAAGTAATGCAAGAGACACTGTGGCAGAGAGGACAAGAGTTCTGGACCTGGGCTTGGGAAAACTCAGGTTCAAATCCCTTCCTAGGCACTTACTAACTGTATGACCCAGGGCAAATCACAATGGAACTGAGCCCTCTCTACTCTACAGCATAAGTATGAGCTTGATAGCCTTTTATTTAGATCTGGAAGGAACATCAGAGGGCATCTAGTCTAACTCCACCATTTTACAGATAAAGAAACTATCAGTGTCAGAGCTGGGATTTCAATTTAGGAACTATTGATTCCAAACTTTCACAAACCTTAAGCTACATAAATGCAAGCTATCATCATTATTACTATTTACTTATAATGTTATTTTTACTACATTATGACTATTTACTTTTACTTGTACTATATTTATATTTATAGTATAAATGTGCAATGCAATTTTGTAAAATACTATAGAATGAAAAAATTAACATTTAATTTGGGTTATTTATCCCAAGTCTTTTGGCATACTTCCAGGATAAAATAGTATCTTCTTAAAATTCCTAACTTCTGGTATGAAGTCACTATTCCAGGAAAGCTGCATTTTTTAAAATCAAGTTCAGAATTAAAAAAAAAACTAAAAATGTTTTTTTATAATACATAAATAGAAATACAAATGCGATTTTCCTCCTCAACAAATGATTTCAAATGTAGTCTGTAAAACAAAAAACAAAAACCACTGGGGGAAAATCTGCCCCTTCCCCAGCCTCTCATAGTTCGGATGTTCTCTTTTATTAAGTCTAATTAGCTTTAGTATAAGCAGATCATAGAAAGCATAACAAAAGAGATACCCAACACTCAGCAAATCTAGCTGAGTTTAATTAGCTGTGATCTCCATGACACCCAGGCTGTTGTTTTTGAAACACTGATGTCATTTGCATTGAGGGGGGGGGGTGAAGTAAGCTGAAACAGCAACCTAGAGACTAAGGCTTTGAGTCTCTAGGCTGCATTGAAGGAAATGCATAGGGGCACTTCCTCCACCTCTAAAGGATTTCTAAAAAGGATTGTTTACTTAAGGGGGGGGAGAAGTGAGGTCTCAGAGAGAAATGATAGGATTTTAACGTGGAAGCTTAACTCTTGGAAGAAACAGTTATGCCCACTCTTTACAGGTGACACATTCCTCTTCCAAACCCTTTTATAAACAACTGGTGTTTCTATTATTTTTTAAGACTGGAAGTTACAAAGTGTGGTCTGAAGCCCCCTTGGGGTCCTGGACACCACTGCAGCAGGGAGGGGAGTGTTTCAAGGTCAAACCTTCCCCTTCTTTCTCCTCACATCTCTGCCATCTTGGTTCAGGCCCTCATCATTTCTCACTCAGACGATGGCAATAGTCCCTCTTCCTTCAGATACTCCTCTATCCAAATCCATTGTCTACGTGGTTTCCAAACTGATATTCCTAAACTATAGATCTAATTGCATCATGCTTTCCCTCTTCCCTTCCAATTTAAAAACTTCTAATGGCTTCTCATTCCCTCTAGGATAAAATAAAAAAAGAAGTCCCCCCCCTCCTTGATATTTTAAACCCTCCACAACCTTTACAATTTTATTTCCTATTATTCCCCTTATGGTGCTTGTGTTTTCATCAGTACCAAGTCACTTAATTGAGATGAAAAGGGTGGTAGTGTTTTGGTACAGATTGTGGAAAGGTCAGATGACCGACATATGCATCCACTGAAGGACCTTAAGGAATCATACTCCCAGTTCACAATTGGGGAGGAAGCCAGGTTGAGTCTTAGCTTGGAGTTTCAAAAAGATATTCCTCCATTGAAGAATTAGAGTATGTACAGGGGAATGAGATAATCCTGACTATGATGACAGGTGAGGAGGCTGCCGAACTTGTGGCCAAGGACCTGGGGCCACTGCTGCCACCACAGTTGCAGAGAGGACAGCCCGCTTCACAGGCACACAGTAAATGCTACATCAGTGTTAACTCTTGTTAATATCTTTATTATTACTTATTGATTTCACTGTGTAAATAAGAATGGGGAAGGCTAGTACAAAACATACTTGAAAATATGTTTTGATATTAAATAGTGAAAGATAACAAAAATTTGTAGACTGACTAGAAGCCTCACAGCAGTATATTACAACTGTCTTCAAGGAGAATTGGTAGGGGTCACCCATGGTTGCAGAGAACTATATCACTCGAAATAAAATTCATGATATCTTAACAAACAAGAAATCACTGGTTACCAGTATGGGAGTCAATTTGGAAAACTACCTATATGTTTGATATTTAGTTAAAGTTTAAAACAAACCAAAGTAGAAAAGAAAGGGAAAAGATGAGAAAATGGCATTGTGAAAAAAAATAAGGATCCCTATCTTATCCTATCCCTATCTTCCCAACTTTTAGTGTATTCCCTGTTTTCTTGATATGTAATTGCTCCAAATTAATTTTGTGATCATCAAAAGACAAAACAAACCTATTTTATTTTGGCGACTCATGTTGTAGATGGAGACTGGTATAGTGGATAAATAGTTGGCTTCAGAAACAGGAAGTCTCGGGTCTGGAACTGGCCTCAACAACTCCTGAGTGTGAGACATGAGCAAGTCACTTAAATTCTTAGTGTTCTAGGCAACATTATAAGGCAGTAAATTGCAGAAAATGTTTCAATAAGCATTGGGAGAGACAATTCCTTACTGGAGAACTCCCTATGCCAGTGACATCACAACTCCAGGCTCTCTCCCTATTATTTTGTCAAAATTTAGAAGGTATCTATTTGGAAATTTGATTGGTGTAGTACTAAATGTGTAATTCGAGAAATATTAGCATTTTAATTATATGTGTTTGGCCTAGCCATGTACATGAACTATCTCTGCAATTATTTAGGCTTCTTTTATTTCTATGACTATCTTGTAGTCATATTTATGAAAGTCTTGACTGTTTCTGGGTTAGTTAATTCCAAGACTTTGTTATCTTAAATGCAATTTCTCTCCCTATCTGTTCCTCCTGGACTTTGGTGGTAATATAAAGAAAAAAATGTTTTTGGAGGGGGGGGAATTCATTTTGTACCCTGCCACAGTAGTATAATTGTTAATTTCCTTGATTCATTTTGTTTATTGATTCTCAGGTTATTCTAAGAAAATCATCTTGCAGTATGATTTAGCAGATAGAGTGCTGGAACTGGAATCAGAACTGCCTCTTTTAATTATAAGCTTTGAGTTCATGGTCAAGTTGATTAATCTCTTTGAGTCTCAAATTCCTCTTCTCTAAAATGGGGATTATAATACTTGTAGTACCTATCTCAAAGTGTTATTATGAGGCTCAAATGAGATTATGTATGCAAAGTACTTTGAAATTTTAAAGAGTCACATAAATATTATAACTTGCAAACTGATAATTTGAGCTCCCCTTTGACTAATCTTGCTTGTCTTATGATTATAACTAGCATTTCTAACTAATACTGTCACTAAATTGTGGGGACAGTAAACGTTCTTATATTATGCCTGATCTTATTAGGAAATCTTTCATAGTTTTTCATTACAAAAAAAATGTTAGTTTGGTTTTAGATGGATACTATTACATTACAAAAAAGTCCTTTAATTTTTGTACTTTTGAAAAAAGACATTTTTTTTTAACAGAAATGACCTTTTTTTGTAACAAGCTTCTTTTGTAACTACTGATATAATGTGATTTTGATTATATTTTGTCAATATGATTAAATGTATTTATACTTTTCCTAATGTTGAAATATTCATGAATTCCTAGTATAAGTCTCATCTAATCAAAGTGAATAATTTAAAATATATACTTCTGTGACCATTCCATTAATATTTTATTTAATTTTTTTGAACCAATATTTATTAGGGGTGTTTATATTTAGAGTTTTTTTTTCCCCTTGGTATGGGCATTACAACCATACTTGTCTCATAGAAGAGGTTTTTAGTCTATTTTTGCAAACAATTTCGATTGCGCGGGAGTGGTTTATGCTACAAACGTTTCATAGAATTCACTTATAAATTCATTTGGAGCAAGTTTCTTGGTTCTTTTTTTTCCTTTGGGAGTTCATTTGTGATTTTTTCAATTTTTCTGAGATTGAGTTTAGTTTCTTTATATAAAAATTTGTTGATCCCTTTCTGTTTTTATTAATATTCATTTATAACTTTTAAGTTTTGTTGGCATTTAATCGAAAATAGTAGTATCTATTGCTTTCCTTTATTTTCCTTCATTGTGAATTTCTTCTTTTTTTTTTCTTTGTAATTTGGGTTTCTTTTTTTCATTTTGGTCAAATTATCTAATTTGATCTAAATCTATCTATTTTATTGATCTTTAAAAAGCAGCTCGTCCTTTACCAACTTAGGAGGTTTAAAAAAAATATGCAGTTTTATTAATCTCATCATAAAAATTTCTACTTTGGTGCTTGTTTTATAATTATTAATGTATTGATTAAGATTCTCACTAAATAGTCACAAAAGCTCTATCATACCTTAACTCTAACTTTTGCTTCAGAAATGCCATTTCTTTCTTATTTACCTTTCTACTATATTTGTCAAATATAGTAGAGAGGGGCTATATCACAGTCTACAATTATCTTATTATCTCATTACAGTCTCATTACAAAGTCCTTCCTTTATGTGCATAGATGTTATGCTATTCACTGAATATATATGTATGTATTTATGTTGATATTATTATGTCTAGTGTCTTAAAACATAAGGTAGTATCCTTGCCTATCTTTCTTAATCTTAATAATTTTTACTGTTGTCTGAAATAATGATTGCCATTTCTGCTTTGGAGGATTTAGCTGAAGCATTATAAATTTTATTTTAAGCCTTAATTTTAGCTCTGTATGAATCTTTATATTTCAGCATATATTTTTAACATATAACAAATTGCCAGGTTTTGCTTTCTAATCTATGTTACCATCCTTAACCATTTAAAGATTGAACTCATTCAATTCATACTGTAATTGTTTATTTTTCCCTCCATCAAATAGCATAAGAAATCAGCACTAACATAGGATCTGGCAGCTTCTACACTTAGGGATCAAAGGGCTTGGAATATGATATTCTGGAGGTCAAAGGAGCTGGGATTAAAACCAAGAATCACCTACCCAGCAAAACTGAGTATCATGTTTCAGGGGAAAATATGGTCATTCAGTGGAATAGAGGACTTTCAAGAATTCTTTTTTTTTAAATTTTTTAATTAATTAATTTTTTGTTTTCAACATTAACTTACATAAGATTTTGAGTTTTAAATTTTCTCCCCCTCCTCCTCTGCCCTCACCAAGACGGCTTACAATCTGATATAGGCTCTACTTACACAGGACCAATTTAATAGGAAGGGATGATACTTAAAAGGTGAAATTTAGAGGTGAGAGAGGAATATAGTGAAAGGAGATGGGAAGAGACAGAATGGGTAAACTATCTCCTATAGGAGAGGCAAGGGAAAATGGTTACAATTGAGGGGAAGAACAGGAAGGCAAAAGGGAATGGGTCAACCTTATTCTCGTTGAATATGACTTAGGAAGGAAATGACATACACACTAAATAGGGTATCTCACCCTACAGGAGAGTAGGGAGGAAGGGAATGAGAGGGGGATGATGGAAGGGATGGCATGGCTGGTGGGGGGGGGGAAGGAAGTTGGAAGCACCCATTTTTGAAAAGGGACAGGATCAAAGTAGAGAATAGAACAAGTGGGAGGTGGGATAGGAGGGAGGAAAATATAGTCAGTCTTTTACAATATATCCACTATGGAAACATTTTGCATAGCTGCACATGTACAACCTATATTGAATTGCCTATCTTCCCAGTAAGGGTGGGTGACAAGGGAGGAAGGGAATGAATCTGGAATTCAAAACTTTAAAATCAAATGTTTAATAGATTATATATATACTGTTATTAATATTATTTTACATGTAACTGGGAAATAAGATATACAGGCACTGGGGTATAGAGATCCACCATGCCCTACTGGCAAATCGGAGGGGGTGTGGGAGAAGATATGGGAGAGAGCAGATTGGAGGAGGGGATATCCTGTGGGACCGCTATTTTGGGTCGGTGGGTAGGGGAAAAAATGGGGTGAAAATTTGTAACTCAAAATCTTGCAGAAATGAATGATGTAAATTAGAAGTTAATAAAGCATTTGTTTAAAAAAAAAAGAAATGGGCACTATGTCTTTACAGTTTATATTGCTTGAAAAAGCCTGATCCTAATCTCATCTTTTTCCATCCCTTCCTAGTGCTGAATAAATCACTGAGTCTTCTATTTCCTAACCCCTGATATACTCTTTTTTAGGGGATGGGAGAACCACACCTCTCTAAGTTATCCTGTGTTTTTTTGACGTTATTACCTCTCTGATTCTACCCTTCAGGTCAGATGCCCCATCCTCCCTCTCTCAGTTTCTTGCTAACTTTATTCTACTTTCACTATTACAATATATTTTACTTTCTCTTGCCTGGCTCAGATAAGGGTATGGCCCATGACCTCCCCTCTTCCCCCATACCCCTTTTCTTTGGTGACTTTTCACCGGTGGTATCCTAATTTTAAGACATGCTAAATAATTTTGTTTTCTTTCTAAGATATTAATTTTTTGAATACTCAAGCCCAAAGCTTGTCTCTCTTTGTTTGCACAATAACTTAGACAAAATAGGACTCTCAAGGGACAAGAGTTTTCGTTTTTCATTTCAGCATATAAGCAAAGTATCACTAGTTACCACTTTAGAGATCTTCAAATTTAGCTTTCTTAAGTTTCTTTTCCCTTTTGTGTTTGCATCCCAAAGATCCTGCTGGTTTTCTTAGAGGGAATGTTTAGAACTTTTAAATGCTATTAAAAATCCATTTTCCCGCTATGGGATTAGGGCGAGTGTTAACCTTGTGATAGAATTGTTTTCTTTGCTTTTTCACAGTATTATATTCCAATTTTTTCCTTTCCTTTCTTATTGTTGATGAGGAATTTTGGATGATTCTGATTGTAGCTCATGAGTAAGTTTTGATCTTTACATTATTTCTTAAACTATTTTCTTCTTGACATGGAAGTTCTGGAAGAATTACACTTCTTTCTGGGTAAGTTAAGTATGTGGTTTCTCTCTGATGGCAATCTGTGTATACTATTCATCTATACTTTCTTGTTCCAGTTCTTATGGGCAATTTTCTGTTATGATTTCCTGGAATATAATATTCCATTAAAAAAAATCATTATGTTTTCCTGGAAGACCTGCAATTTTAAAATAATTTCCTTGAGTCCTATCTTCACTTCAATAACTAATAGGATTTATTACTTGCCATGTACTATTGTGGGTACTGTGGGTGCCTAGACAATATCTATAAAAGCACCTGCTTTCAAGGAGTTTACATTGTACTGAATGAAGCATGTAACACATGCTTAGGCAAATAAATATAAAATATATGCAAAGGGTACACACACACATGCATATATGTACTTGAAAATATAAAAATAGTACTAATTGGGAAAAATAAAAAAAAGTCTTAAGTAGGAAGTGCCACTTAGGCTAGTCTTAAAAGAGATCTAGAAGCTACAAGTAACAGAAAAAAAGGAGGGAGAGCATTGTTGTGTATGTTTGGCTAGAATGAAGAATATGTGAGTAGGAGTAATGGGAAATAAAGATGGAAAAATAGGTTAGAGATAGATTGTAGACTTTAAATGCCAAACTGAAGTGTCTATTTTATGTTAAAGGCAATATGGAGTCACTGAAGCATCTTGAATAAGAGAATGACATGGTCATATCGTGATTTAGGAATATAAATTTTGTAGCTGTGTCAAGATTGGATTACAGAAACAATTAGAAGTCAAATTGTCTTTAGATCTCATGTACTCTTCCAATTTTGCTATCTTTTGACTTTGTTTTGAATTTTAAAAAAATTGTTTCATTGCCTCTTTTTTTTTTAAACTTTGCCTTTTCCATTTTTTTCCAGGACATGCATTACTTTATTAATATTATTCAACTACTTTTCTAAACTATCAGTTCTTCCTTACCTAGCCTTAATCACAGCCCTCCCTCACTTAAATCCAATTCACTTACATATCATGGCATCACCCTCCTGAAGTCAAGGTCTTCTTGGGGAACAAACCACAGTAACAAGGACCATAAACTTGCTCTGACCAAAGGAATGTAAATTTTTGGTGCTGAAACTTTATTTTTTCTTAGGGACCATGCCTTAAACTCAAGTCACTCTGGTTGTCTTTGATTGGTCAACAATAGGTTCCAGGCCAAGGCCCAGTTGGTCAATGTTTGGGCCCTTATTGGCTCAGCTGAGTATTAGAAATTGTTTCTGTTTTTGGCTAGAAACCCTGAGGGTTTTTCCCTCTTAGATTAATTATTTTTTTAATAGGTAAAGACACCATTCTGTGCCTCATTTCTTACCTAACCTTAACCACTGAATGGGTGCTGCCTCAGTCAAACTGAGACTTTGTTAAAGACCTGAGCTTAAAAAGGCCAAGGTCTCTCAGTGCATCCAGGTCATCTCCAGTGGTCCTGATCTATATATTGCCACTGGATTCCGGTGGCTCCAGAGGAGAAAGTGAGATTGGTGACTTTGCACAATGCTCCCTCACTTAAAGTCAATTCACGTCCATGTCATGGCATCACCCCCCTGATGTCATGGTCATCTTCAAGAATGAAGAACAAACAACAATAATCAGTTCTTGAGTTTTTTCATTAAAAGCTATATTTTCATCCCCTATAGGTGTGTGTATGTGTGTGTGTGTTTCCCCAGTGGTTCTTGTGACCATTCCATTCATTCCATTCTTTCTCCTCCCTCTATTAGTGTTCTAGTTGTAGTTACCGCACAGTTATTTGCTTCTGGAATTTTCTTTTGTTTTCATTTGCAGTACCATGTCTTCACATACAACCCTCCATCCCTTATTTCTATGCCTTTGCACTCATTGGCCATCTCTCATGCCCGGAATGTTCTTTGTCCTTAACTCTGCCTCATAGACTCCCTCTCTTCCTCCAATATTCAGCTCAAGCATGACATTCTACATAATTCAGTCCCTAAATATCCCAACTGCTAGTTCCCTCCTTCTAGAACTATCTTGTATTTGTTCTCTTTATTTGTATTCTATATCTGTGCATTTTTTTTATCTTCCCCAATATAATGTAACTTTCTTTTAAGTAGAGACTCTTTCATTCATTGGATCTGTATTCCTAGTGAATAGCACAGTGTCTGGTACATAGCAGACATGTAATAAATACTTATTGTTGATAGATTCTGGATTGGAATAGAAGGTTGTTGTCGCTGGGTTTTTTTTTTTTTTTGCCTGCTCATTTCTTTACTTTCTCTGGAAGTTTTTCTATGGGGGTTTACTTTACTATTTTCTTTCTCTTCTTTTGCATTTTTTTCTTTATATAATGGAGGGCATAGAGACCGCCACCCTAACTAATGTGGACACAGAGAGCCCAGACCTCAACTGAACTGATCAGTCCATCAAAGGTGTAAATAAGGTGCAAAAATGTCCTTAATCATTTAGGAGAAGTGAAGGGCTTGAAGATGAGAATTAACATTTATAAAGCACTTGCTGTGTAGTGTAGCACAGGCCCTGTGCTAGGTATTTTATAATTATTATTGCATTTGATCTTCACAACAACCCTGAGAAAGAGGTGTTATTATTATACCCATTTTATAAATGAGGAAACTGATAATTGGATCAATCAAATCATGCCACACTGGAAACACAATTAGTGTTGGTTGAACAAAAATGCAAGTATCTCTGGCCACATATTAAAGCAACCAATTTCAGCTGGGGGATTTTAAAAGCCAACCAGTATCATGGTGGTTGGGGAAAACTGCCCTTGGAGGGGGAGGATTAATTTGTCTCCTATTCATTGAGGATGTCCCTATAAACTTCAGAAGGTCGTAAGGTTTGAGTGGCCCATCAGAATTTCTGAAGCAGCGTCTCTTGAACAGAAATGACGTACAGTGATGTCTATCTCATTTGCAAGGACAAACAAAATATTGAAGACAGGCACCCCAGGACTTTAAAAGAGCACCAACTCTTAGAATCCAGTGGAGAGGTGTCCCAAAGAACAGTGCCGTGAGGACTTCCAGAAGAGACAAAAAGATTTCTAGTAACCAGGAAATGTATTACCCTTCTCCCACAAGTGGCTCAATAACCTTCCCAAGGACCTTAAGTATGGGAGAGGATGCTCCTGGTTGAAGGAGAATGTTTTCTACCAATTCTTCTTATTACACTACCTAAATATATTGTATATTCCTTCCCATAAACTAATTGATAATCATGGGGAGGACACTGACACTATGAGAAACACCCAGACCCTCAAGATTACACCTAGAACTCTGAGGAATCATCAGCTTAGTCCCCTCTGGGGACCCAGGTATCCTCAAAACCAAATATGGTTAGATTCTATTTTGTTATCATTAATTGATCTATCAATCTACATTTATCAATTACTTTCTATGTGCCAGGCACTGTGCTAAATACTGGGGATACAAAAAGAGGCAAACGACAGTCCTCAAAGAACTAATGGGGCTTAATAAATTTTGTTGTTGTTGTTGTTGAGTTGTGTCCAACTCTTTGTAACCTTATTTAGGGTTTTCTTGACAAAGATATTGGAGTTCCTTGTTATTTCCTTCTCCCCCTCATTTTACAGATGATGAAATGAGGCAAAGAGGGTTAAGTGATTTGCCCAGGATCACATAGCTAGTATGTGTCTGTATCAATAATGCGATATTCACAATACCTACGGCAACTGTAAATAGGTTGATATGGTTATTAATCACAAAATATACCAGGCTCCTTACATGGGGGAATAAAGCTAGAACATTTATTAAAATACCAAAAAACTGAGTCCCAAAACCAGAAAGTCAAAGTCATCATGGTAGTTATGAAATTGGCACACGTAGTTAATGTAGTAAACACCCACATTCTCAAGCCTTCAAAACAGAACAGGCTAGCTCAGGCAAAGATCCTCTTCCCCCCACTCATGGCAAGTGCTCAGCGTCCAGGAAGCATGCTCCCAGCAGCTCTAGCTCCCTGCGCACCTCCCCCCCCCCCCCCCCCAGTTCCTGTCCTGGAAATCCTCAGCAAGAGTACCTAGAAGAAACACTGGCTGGCTCACAAAAAGGAAGGAGTTTGCTCCACCTCCACTTTGGCCATGGCCACTGCTGCTGCTGCCGCCGCTGCCAAGCTACCAGTCACAGCATGCACTCTAGCTTGGCTTCCGCTTCCTCTTGCCCCACCCCTTCTTGCTACATCAGCAAATTCAAGGGGCATGAAAGATCTTTAAATTCCATAACCTTACAGTGTCTGAGACCAGATTTGAACTTGGGAAGATAATTCTTCCTGACTCCAGGCCAAGCACTCTATCCACTGTGCCACCTAGATGCCCAGCTTAATAATCATTAATAGTTTCTATCACAAAAATTATAGCTAGCATTTATATAGCACTTTAAGGTTTACAAAATACTTCAATATTGCTATTTCATTTGATCCTCACAACAATCTTGGGAGGAAGGTTCTGTTATTACCCCCATTTTGCAAATGAGAAAACTGAGTATAGGTTAAATGACTTGCCCAAGGTCACACAGTCTGAGACAGAATTTGAATTCCTATTTTTCTGACTCTGAGTCCAGTGCTCTATGCTCTGTGCTACCTACATGTCTAATAACTGTCTATTTAACTTTACGGAACTTGCAAAATAATAAATTATCTCATATGAGCCTCACAACATTGTCAGGTAAGTACTGAAGGTATTATTATCTCCATTTACAAATGAGGAAATGGAGACCCAGAGAGGTGAGATGACTGAGTGTAGCACCAATGCAGTATTCACAGTGCCTACAATCATGATAAATATGTCGACCATGACTATAAATATTCCAGCACGGTGTTCTATCACAAAATATGACAGACTCTCCATATAGAAGACAGAAGCAAAACATTTATTCAGATGCTAGAAAACCAAGTCCCAATACCAGGAAGCCGAATCCATCACAGCAACATAGAAGTTAAGAGTACCGCAATGTAGTAGAGAGCCACACCATCCTTTAGCTTCCCACAAACCAATATATGCCTAGTTGTAATAGCAGGTGGCAAAAACCCAATTTTAATTTGGAGCCTGACTGACTCCTTGCCTGAGTGTCCTCTGACTCCCAGCTTCCTGTGGGCTCTGCTCCACTCTTCAGCACACTCCTCCCACCACAGGTTCCATGTAACCACATTCAGCCTACTGGGGACAGAGTTTATTTTCAAAGCAGGGAAGGTCTTTAAATTCCCCTAGGCTTATTAAGGGGCAGGGAAGATCTTCAAATTACCATTACCATTACACTTAGCTATGGCCACATTTTTTTATATGCTTCAAAGATAAGATTTGCCTTCAGATCTTCCTGTCTTAGTGTACTCCGTAGACCACTACATTTTCAGTGCTCTGCCAATTCTATTAAGTATATCTAATATGCTTTCTAAATGAAATAGCTGTATAAATATTGGTAAAATTCATGCTCTGGAGAAAACTGAGAGTTGTAGTTTTGACCCTAAAATAGTATTAACATGTAGCTGAGCCAGTATTCACCGGCACACTTTATGCCAGTCCTTCTAGAGCAAAAGTTCTTAAAAATTTTAAACCCCTTTGGCAGTCTGGTGAAGCTTGTGGACCTTTCTTCAGAATAATAATGCATGAAATCAAATATAATCAATTCTATTGAAACACAATTATTATTTTTTTTAAGTTCAAGGTTAAAAACCCCTGAATAAATAGAAGGCATATCAGAATGTTCAGGAAGGATAATATGCTAGAGAGGGTATTGCCATGAAGAGGCATGGCTTCATATCTTCACTCTGGCATCTTCTAGCTCTGTGGCCATGAATAAGTCATTTAATGTCTGGAAGTCTTCACTTCCTCACCCGTAAAATAGAAATCACGAACTTTGTACTATCTAAAACCCAAGACTGTTGTGAGGAAAAATTATTTAAACCCTCTAGAAATGGGCACTGTTATGACTGAGTCCATTGGTGTAGTCCTTCTCCATTGAGAAAAGGCAGCAAAGGGGACTATCCATCAACGTTAATCATTTCCTTTCTAAGTAATGTGTGTAAGGTTACGCTGATGTTAGGTACACTCCCTGGGTCCTGGGCCTTCTGTATTAAGGTACACTTCCTACACTTTTAGTTTGGGACTTTTAGACTAGGACTTTTTGATCCAATTGTCAGTTTCCTCATGTGTACAATGGGAATAATAATGTACCTAACCTATACCTAGACTTTAGACTTCAGTGGCCTACTAGCCTGGAGAGCTCTGTTCCTGGCCTGAAGACCTGCCTACTATGGAGAAAGCAAGCTAATCCTACCACTTTCGCTGATCAGAAACAGAGAAAACTAATTTCTCTAACAGGTCCATTAGATGGCAATGACTTTATTCATATGGATTATGGAAAACCTACAGCTAAGGTGAAAGGATTTAAAGTCTGGCAGGCTATTAGCTCTTTTTAAATGCAAATAATTCTCTGTTCTTTTCTAGGTATCATCATAGGAACTGAGATAATTGATGGCTTGAAGCACAAAAAGAAAAAAAAATCTAGGCAAATACTCTTATGAGGAATATGAGGTCAGCCTTGCAAGTGTTAAATAGCAACCCTATGGGGAAATGCTGAGTAATCGTTAGTCCCAGAAACCCTCAGGATTGACTTGTTGGCAGGCTTGGGCAGATTAAACCCCATCTCAGGAGCTTTATAAAAAGCTTTCCTGGACTCTTTTCCCTGTAGTTTGACTTTTCCTCCTTGACCAAGTTCTAGGGGAACAGACCATTGAGCTCAGATTTCAGTAATATTAATAGAATGCCTGTTATCGCTGTGTGTGGACTCCACAGTTAAAGTGCTGTGTGGATTTTTAGTAATCATTTGCATTAAAGAAAGGCTAAAGCTGGTGACTTCATATCCTTTGTCCTTGGCAGAAGTCATTTTTCCATAGTCCATATGAATAAAATCATTACAACTTAATGAACCTCTTAAGGAAATGTTTCTTTAATTTCAGTTTCCTGGGGACTTTTTTTCCCTGGGAGTTTCTTCGACTTTGTTATTATTTCAATGGATTCTTGATTTCATTTTCCACCTACAAATGGAACCCTTTCCACATTTTCTCATGCAGTAGGATTCTTGGACAGTCTTTCTATAAATACTCAAATACAACATATTAGAGGTTATGGTTCTGGAAATGACTTTCAAAGTCCTGATGTCCCCATTTTAAAGGTAGAGGCAATATTAGGCATCATTTAGCCCAACTCCCCCTAATTTCATGGATCAGGAAATCAAGCCCAAATGATTTGGGCAAGGTCACACCACTAGTTAGTGGCAAAGTCATAACTAAAATCTAGGGCTCATACTCCCAGTTCAGCACTATTTCCATTAGACCAAGACACTTCTCAGTCATAATTTACCTATACCCAAATGTGGCAGAAGTTTTAGGATTAATGTTGCTACCAGTATAGAGGCAGCATGGGTAGAAAAGACAGCCCTAAAATCCAAAGGAAATTGAGTTCAAATCCTATCTTGGACAATTATTGCTTGTTTGACTATGAACAAATTACTCACCTTTTTGAATCTCAGTTTATTCATCTGTAAAATGGGGACAGGGCATTTAGGTGACACAGTGGATAGAACTCTGGACCTAGAGTTGGGAAGACCTGAGTTAAAACCAGACACTTAGTAGCTGTGTGACCCTGGACAAGTCACTTAACTTCTATTTGCCTCTGTTTCCTCATCTGTAAAATGAACTAGAGAAGGAAATGGCATACTATTCTGGTATCTTTGGGAAGAAAATCCCAAAAGGGGTCATAGAGAGTGGGGCATGACTGAAAAATGACTAAACAACAACAAGTATTTACTGTATAGTTCTTAAAAATCATAGGGGATTATATATGTGTGTGTTTGTGTGCATGTATATATGTATGCATACACATGTGTATAAATATATGTGCACATGTGTTTGTGTTTGCAAAATTTTGAATTATTATATAAATGTTTTCCTCAAGTTTCTTATCTGTAAAATGGGGATAATAATAGCCCCTACCAGTTCTCATGAAGGTAAAATGACACATGAAAGGCACTTTGCAGTCCATGAAGTGACATATACATTTTTTAAATTATTATTTATGGATCATCCCTCTAGCTAAACTGACCCCTGATCTGGGTGTAGATCAGCTCTTCTGTAACTGGCATAGGGAGTTCCCCTTTCATTCAAGAGATGAAGTGGTTACGGGGCTAGTACACGACCCAGGTAGGATCTGAACCTAATTCTTCCAACCTCTAAAGTCAACACTCTATCCACTGTATTATGTAGTGTGTGTGTGTGTGTGTGTGTGTGTGTGTGTGTGTGTGTTCATATGGATGTGTGTATTTTTTATCTGGACTGCTGATTTCACTGGAAGATTACTCTAGGTAAGGATATTGCTTCTACTAATCCCTAACTAATGTTGGGCAATTTATCAATCAGTCAATCAATCAATCAACATGCATTTATTAAGTATTACCTATGATTTGTGCCATACACATGCTAGTAATTCAGCATACGAATACAAAGGATGTCAATCTTCCCTAAGGAGCTCACATTCAATGGGGAGACATGTACATATGTAAGTATATACAGAATAAATATAAGGAAATGTAAGGAATATAAATATAAAGAAAACAAGTAAAATAGATTCAAGATAGTTAGGGAAAGAGGGTACTAGTGGTTGGAGGGATTAGGAGAAGCTTCATTGGGGGTGGTGCTGGAGCCTATTTCATTGGAAGAGAGTGATTCTGCAAGGTTGAGGTGAGGAGCCAGTCTACTCCAGCCTGGGGGTATGGCCAATGCAAAGTCACAGAGGGGGGAGGAACAGAGATAAGGGCTATTTGGTTGAATCTCAGAGTGCAAAAAAGGAGATTAATATATAATGAAGCTAGGAATCAAGGTTGGGGCCAGGCTAGGAAGGGCTTCTAAAAGTTAAACAAAATGTGTGTGTGTGTTTTCCTAGAGGTCATAGTTATATCTACATTTAAGGAAAATTGCTTTGGCCATAATGTGGAAGATGAACTGAATCTGGTAGAGATGAGGCAGAGAGACCAATTAAAAGCCTATTGCAATTGTCTAGGCAAGAAGAGATGAAGACTTGAACTAGGATCTGTATAAGGAGTTACTAGACATGTGGAAACAGAAACAGCAAGACTTTGCAATTTATTGGGCATGTGGCATGAGTGCGTATAAGGATGAGATTAACTTTGAGGCTACAAATCTCAGAGACTGGAGGAATGGTGGTGTCCTTAAAGGATGCAGAGAAGTTGGGAAGAGAAGTGGGTTTTGGAATATGTACATACACACACACACACTCACAAACACAGTGTATAAATATACATGCATGTGTACACACACACACATATGTCATTTTGGGACATCAAATCTAAAATGTCTGATAGACAATTGGTGATGCAGAACTAAAGTTCAGGAGAGAAATACCTAGTTCATAGTTGTGTATGTAGACCTGTGAGTCACATGCACAGAGGTGATCATTAAACCTATGGGAGCTGAGAGAGATGAAAAGAAGGCCTGGAACAGTCTTGGGCAATACCTCCAGTTAGGGGTTAGCATATGGGTGGATGATGAGTAAGAAAAACAGACTGAGGACCTGTCATATAAGTAAGAGAAGAACTGGGAGAGAGGGAGAATAAAGAGGAGAGAGTATCCAGGAGGAGAGAGTGTTCAACAATGTCAAATATTGTAGGGAAGTCCAAAAGGATGAGGACTGAGAAGAGACACTGAGGTTCGGCAATTAAGAGATAACTGGTAACTTTGGAAAGAATAGTTTCAGTTGAGTGATATAGTCAGGAAACTCAACTGAAAAGGGAGTGTGCATAGAGGAAATAAAAGCAGTGGGTGTAAACAGCTGGGCAGCTTGGTAGCACATGCATAGAACACTGAGCCTGGAGTCAGGAAGCCCTAAGATTTCGAACACTGCCTCAGACACTTACTAGCTGTGTTGCCTTGGGCAAGTCACTTAACCTCTGTCTATCTCAGTTTCCTCAACTGTAAAATGAAGATCATAATAGAACCAACCACATAGAGTTGTTAGGAGGATGAAATAAGACAATATTTGTAAAGCATTTAGCAGGGCCTATCACATAGGAGGCATTTAGCAAATAGTTGTTCCCTTTCCCTAGGTATTTGACTGAAAGAGAAGAAAGATAAAGGATGATAGCTTGAGGAATTGGTAAGGTCCAATAAAAGGTTTTTTTCAAGATTGGAGTTGATTTGGATATGTTTGAAGGCATCAGAAAAGGAACTAGTAGATAGAAAATAAAAATTAAAGAGAGGAGATGGGGGCAAGTAGGTGGCACAGTGAATAGAGCACCGACCCTGGAGTCAGGAGGACCTGAGTTCAAATCCAGCCTCAGAATTGACACACTTACTAGCCTTGTGACTGTGGGCAAGTCACTTAACCCCAACTGCCCTCCAAAAAAACCTCCAAAAACCAATCCAATGCTTTTGGGGTGGCTAGGTGGTGCAGTGAATAGAGGACTGGCCTTGGAGTCAGGAGGACCTGAGTTCAAATCTGGCCTCAGACACTTAACACAAAAAACTAGCCATGTGACCTGGGGCAAGTCACTTAACCCCAACAGCCTTCCAAAAAAAAAAGCAAAAAAAAAGGGAGGAGATGATTGAGATTATATTCTTCTGGACAAAACAGAAAGGGCTAAAATCAAGGGCACATGTAGTGGGGTTGGCCTTGGTAAGGGGAAGGGCCACCTCATTAGCAGAGTTTGGGTGCAAAGGGGAGAGAGAAAGAAATGAATGGTGGCAAGAAGTTGTGACATTAAGAAAATGGGGAAGGAATATGCTCATGGTGACAGACCTTTATTTTCTCAGTAAAGAGGCAAAAGTAAAGAGGCAAAGTCCTCAGCTAAGAAGGAGGAGGGAAGAGGAGGTATGTATGGCAAGTTTAAGGAAAGAAGAGATTGAAATAGAATCTGTGGTGAGAATTAGGGAGTTGATTAGGGAGAAATATAAGGATTTTCTTGTTGAAATGAGGGCCCAGCTGATGTTGGATGACATACATCTGAAGTGTGCTCATTCAGTACTGTTGTGTGACTTCCCATCTCCTTTCAGTAGCCCATGAGTAGAATGGAGGAAGCAAGTCTTTTGGTTGGAGTACCCGAGTGCTGGGATTTGGCAAAGAACGAATACAGATAGGACAAGGGAGTGAGAGAGTGAAGAATAGAGGACTGGGTGAAGTTGAATTGTTGGATTATAAAGCTGAGATTGGAATGAATGAAAGTGAACTCAGAGCAGCAACAATGGCCCCAAAAGGTGGAGAGATTGGAAGTCAAAGAATAGATATAGGAGGGGTGAGGTGTATAGAGAGATGGAATGATTAGGACAGAATCCCAGTCAGTTAGAGGTATGTCAGTAAGTGGAACACTTGGGGATTACGGTGAGATACAGGGCCAGACTATTCTTATGCATAGATAAAAGGCAAGGTAGGAGTAGATTATGGGATTTCAGAAGATGGAGGAATGGGAAGAATTGGAGTGAATTGAGGAAATATCAACAGGCATGATGAAATCCCTCAGTTAAAGGGCAGGAGTTGGAAAGAAGAGGAAGAGACCCCAAACATGCCCAAAGAGATACTCAGTCTGTGAGAGCAAAGAGTGACCTTAAGGATAGGGTGAGAATCTTGGAGAATTAGAGATCTGGCAGGGAGTATTGAGAAGTTAAGTTGACTTGTTCAGCGTATTAAAGCTAGTATACGTCAGAGATAAGACTTGAGCCCAAATCCTCCTGACTCTACAACACACACACACACACACACACACACACACACACACACACACATGAACATTTGTACATAGGCACACAGACATACATACTTACACACAGTTTGTTTTTGTTTCTGATTTTTCCCTTCAGTTTCTTCAGCAATGATAATGCCACAGATTATGCAACCTGGGATAAACACTGAAACCCAACCAGCTGGCAGGTATGTGGTGATGATGATGGTATCGATGAAAGACACGAGGTGACTCACTTCCATAGCAGACAGAGCTCACATTGAGGCTTTGTCTGGTGACTGTCATTCTTCTATCATCTTTTCACCATATGCTGCCTTAAGGCACTGGGCACAGGATTTAGCCCACTTACTAATTTTAACCCATTTTATCCAGCTGAGTTCATTTCTCTGGTTCACTTCATTCTGCTTATGTATAGGACCTCAAGGCAAAGCGAAAAACAGTGAGTCAAAAGAACAAACCAGCTCATTACCCAAGGGTTTCATTATTCTCCTGCTAAATTGTGAAACCAGCTTTCAATTCTGATTGGAGGATGGGAGTCAGTTTCCTCTTTACTTTTGTTTTCTGCTGATGTCAATTATTAACATGAGTAACATAATGATTTTGATATTTTCTTCTGATACAGTATTTTACAGGTATTATTTAATTTATCCTCCATTGAACTCTACTGAGAGCTGTTTAATTAGTTATTCTTTCTCTCCAAAGGTTGTTTTTTTTCCTCCTGACTGTAACTGGCGTGAGCTTTTACTAAATCTGTGGAGCTGATTCCAAGTAGCAAATTGGTACTTATAACAAAAAAATTCATCAATCAATTAATTAATGGCATTTATTAAGCCCTTAATATGTGTCAGGTGTTAGGCTAAACACTAGGGATATTCCGAGAAGCCAAAAACAAAAAACAATTACACAAATGAACTATAAAGGACATAGGAAGAAAGATATTATTTGTATCCAGAGAAAGAACTGATAAATAGAAGTATGTATAGAATAATTTTACATATATTGCTATTTGTACCTAATGGTAGCCTTTGGGGATGAGGGGGGTGGGACAAGAGGAAAGAAAAAAATGAAATTTACATTATAATGTTGTATATTTGAAAGGAATAGCAAGTTGTGCATAGTAGATTTGCAGTTTCATGTACAATAATCTTTTTTATCGTACTATGTTATGGAAATGTTTGTTTTATTCCATAAATTAAAATTTAAAAAACACCACAGTTTACCAACAGAAACAGTCCTTGTCCCCAACAAATCTACATTCTAATTCTAAGACATATGTAGAATAGATAAAATATAGCAAAGAAAAAAGGCCCAAATACATTTATTTTATAGTTGATGAAAATACTTCTAACTTTTTTTAGGTCCTGGATAATGAAGCACCCGAGTGACTTGACATGTTCAAGTTTTCCACAAGAAATGGGTGGACAGAGTCAATACTGAATTAGCAGTGTGGCTAGAAGAAGACTCTTTCACTCTGTCCTCATGGAGGCTGATTTAGTTACAGGGGTGGGGAACCCGTGTCCTCAAGGCCTCATGTGGCCTTTTCAGTCCTCTGGTGCAGCCTTTTGACTAAGTCCAAATCTTACAGAACAATCCTTTTTACAGGGGATTTATTTACAGAACAAATCTTTTCATTAAAGGTATTTATTCTGGGAAGTTTGGATTCAGCCAAAGGGCCACACTTGACCACCTGGAGGGCCACATGTAGCCTCGAGGCCACAGGTTCCTGTAGGTGAATAAGATACATGTGGGACAGCAAGGTGGTTCCTGGAGTGCCCAGCCTGCAGTTATAAAGATTCACCTTCAGTTCAAGTCTGGCCCAGATACTAGTTGTGTGACTCCTGCAAGTAATAACCCTGTTTGCCTCAGTTTCCTCATCTGTAAAATGAACCAGAGAAGGAAATGGTTAACCATTCCAGTATCTTTGCCAAGAAAACCCCAGATGGAGTCATGAAGAGTCAGACACAAGAGAAAAATAGATGAAAAACGAGATAACTGTAATGCACAATGTTACATAACTATATACATTAGAAAGTTGCAAAATAAATTCTTTACAATATCCCCAACAAATGTCAATTCAGACTCTGCTCAAAGACCTTTCATGTATAACTAGTTCTCTTTTTTTGTTTTGTTTTTGCAAGGCAATGTAATTAGTTCTTTCTTTTGGTTTTGGTTTTGTGAGGCAATCAGGGTTAAGTAACATGCCCAGGAGGTCACATAGTAAGACAAGTATCTGGGGTTGGAGTTGAACTCAGGTCCTCCTGACCCTGGGCTCTATGCATTTCGCCACCTAGCTGTCCCTTGTATAATTAGTTCTGAAATACCACCTGAAATCATTTCTTCATTGTTGTTGAGTTCTTTTAGTCATGTCTGACTATTTGTGACCCCTTTGGGAGTTTTCTTGGTAAAGATACTAGAGTGATTTGCCATTTCCTTCTCCAGCTCATTTTACAAATGAGGAAACTGAGGCAAAGAAGGTTAAGTGACTTGCCCAGGGTCACACAGCTACCAAGTGTCTGAGGCCGAATTTGAACTCAGGTCTTCCTGACTCCAGGCCTGGCACTCTATCCACTGCACCACCTAGTTTCCCTAGATGCGATTTCTACATGTGTCATATTTATGGAGCCTCTTTCAAGTTAACAAGCATTTTTAAAGCAGTTACTGTTTGTCACACACTCTAGGAAACACTGAAAATACAAATACAAGCTGTAAATCCCTGCCCCCAGGGAGCTTACATTCTAATGGAGAAAGATAATACATAAAGGGAAGCTGAAAGCTAGTTGGAGATGAAAATACTTGGTCATGGTATTGAAAGTCCTGAAAGTCTGGAGAGAAAGGAAAACTTTTCAGGCCTTGGTGTTTTTTTCTCTCTCTTTCTTTCTTTCTTTCTTTCTTTCTTTCTTTCTTTCTTTCTTTCT
>NW_027185616.1:24593474-24632900 GCF_028583685.1 Petaurus breviceps papuanus
TTCTTTCTTTCTTTCTTTCTTTCTTTCTTTCTTTCTTTCTTTCTTTCCTTTCTTTCTTTCTTTTTGCAGGGCAATTGGGGTTGTGACTTGCCCAAGGTCACATGGCTAGTTTTTGTGTTAAGTGTCTGAGGTCATATTTGAACTCAGGTCCTCCTGACTCCAGGGCCAGTGCTCTATTATTCACTGCACCACTTAGCTGCCCTGGTGTTTTTTTTTTCTTATAGGATGGACCAGTCAATCAGAGGAAGAGGTCACAAGGACAGAGGCAGGGGTATGCTAATGTGAGCACTTACATCTTAGATATTGGCAAATATTACAAGTTAGGACTCAATTTATTGTTTTGTTGGTTGTCTCCAGACTTAAGTGATGGATAAAAATGTTAATAATGCAGGTAAAACTTAAAAGTGTGTCCTGCATAATTTCCCCACCCCTCAAAGAGCCAATTGTTAAACATTTACTAGCACATTGATAGTCAGAGCAAAAAGGATACCCACTAAGTAGGGTTAGGATTGCTTTGGAGACTCCAAAATACCAACACGCTGGGTTCTGCAAAATGAATTAGACTCAAGTCTTCTCAGCCAAAGAAAAGTAAAATGGATTAAAAGTTCACTTGCATTAGACACAGAGCAAGTCTGTACTAGGTCATTCTATGGTGCTGTCACCAACATAGTGTGAGATGAGGTCTTATATACAGAAGGTTGTAGGAGGAATCCAGGGGTGGTCTAGAGGAGGAGTTTGAGGAAGGTCTTCAGGAGGAGCTAATGAGGTCAATGAGTGATTAAGGGTGGGAAGTTGCAGGAGGCTACAGACCATGGTGGGCTAGGCCAGTTCAAGGGTGTATTGATATTTTTATAGGCTCAAGGGGGGGAAGTAGATGAAAAATGGAGGGCTAGGCTAGTAACTAGACTAGAGTTAGTAGTTACAGTTAGTAACTAGGCTAGGGATCTGGGCCCAGCCACAATGTAAGGCTTATTGCCTCATGCAAATGCCTCATCAAATGAGACAATTTAAATAGTCCAAGAGAAGTTCCCAGAGCCTATACCTCAAGGTCTCAAGGAGAGCTTGAGGGGACTCCCAGAGCCCATACCTCATCATTCCCCCCTCAAACATATGGGACCCAAATTCCTTTGGGGTAAAGGGCAAAGATCTCAGCTTCTGAAAGTGCTTTCTACTGGCAAGGGGCGTAGAGCTGTCCCTGCCTCTCTGGATCCTGTTCAAGGGGGTCAGACTTCACATTCAAGGTGTCAGACTCTTGGAACATGGATGATGCCAGGTCCAATGGGCTGGAGAACTTGGTTTGAAAAATAAGCAACTGGCCTGCGGTCAGGTCCTAAGGACTGTGTTAGGATTCCCAGACCCTGTCCTCTCCTTTCATCTACATACAGAGTGAAAGGTTTTCCTAGATCAGGTAGGGCAGAGTCTCAAAAGCTTTAGTCTCATCAGGACCCTACAAATAAGGATATCATCCATATACTGGATTAAGCTGCTATCAGTTAATTTCAGAGCCCTTAAATCACTTCCCAAAACTTGACCAAATAAATGTGGGCTATCCCGAAACCCTTCGGGCAAGACTGTCCATGTTAGCTGACATGGACTTGTTTCCCCAGGAAGTATCTATTCAAATGCAAAAATATATTGCAAGTCTGTGTGTAGAGGTATACAGAAAAAGGCATCTTTGAGATCTAGGGTAGAAAACCATTGGGTGCCCCCAGGGATCTGAGTAAGTATTGTGTATATGTTGGGAACTATGGGGTGTATAGGGGTGACAGCTTTGTTAACAGCCCTGAGATCTTGAATCATTCAGTATTCTCCATTAGGCTTTTTTACAGGAAGAAACAGGGTGTTACATGGAGATTGGCAAGGGACAAGGATTTTATATTTTAGGAACTTTACAATTAATGGTTGTAGTCCTTCCCAGGCCTCAGGCTTGATTGGACAAGGACAGTGATGTGGGAACACATTAGGATCTTGGAGGCAAATAGTAATTGGGGTGGCATGAGTAGCTCTCCCAGGAATTCCCTGATCCTAGACAATTGGCTCAACTGTCTCCCACACTTCTGGGGGAACATGTGGGGGGGTCTAGCAAACAGAGGGCAAAGGGATATGGGAGGTTTAACTAGAGAAAATTGACTCCCCAATTTCACTATCACATCCCTACCCAACAAGGGGGCAGGACAAGAGGAGATAATAAGGAAGGAGTGTTCAAACAACAGATCCTCAAATAGGCAGGGGAGGGGGTATGTCTCTCAACATCCCTTAGTTTTCTCTTCTATGCCGATGACCTGATGGGTCAATGGCTGAGTAGGGCCAGAGTAATTAATTAAAACAGAAAATGTAGTTCCTGTATCGATTAGAAAGCGGCTAACCTTACCTTCGATCTCGATGCTTGCCCAGGGCTCAGCAAGGGAAATGGAGAAGGTGGGATCACTGCCAAGCCCCAGGCTTCCCCATCATTCCAAGTCTTGAGAAGACTGAGGACAGGGTACTGGGAGGTGGCTCTACCACTTTTACCTCAATGACCATCCTTCCTCCAATGTCCCTCCTGGTCAGATGGGCACAGTTCTAGAGGAGTTGGTTCCTGGGGCTCCCTCTGGGGGGGGTACCCTGGAGGGGCACTCCTTGGACCAGTGACCCTCCTTGTGGCATCAAAAGTAGATTTTCCTCCTGCCCAAGTGACTGGGCTTCCTCTAAGGGGTCCTGGAAGGGCTTTTCTTGGCCATGGCAGTACCCAAGAATTGAGCATGTTCTCTGTCTCTGGTTTGTTCCTTGCCTTCTTTCTTCTCTGCTGCAACCAGGTCTCTGTTATTAAAGACTCCAAAGGCCGTCTCCAGTAATTGGGCCTGAGGTGTTTGGGGTCCCATTGACAATTTCTGCAGTTTCCTCCTAATATCTGGGGCAGACTGACTAATAAAATACATGTTAAGGACTGCTGCCCCTTCTATAGAGTCAGGATCTAAATTTGTATACTTTTTAATAGCTTCTACAAGTCTATCTAAAAAAAAGGCAGGGTTTTCTTGATTTGTCTGAGAAATTTCTCTGACTTTCTGATAATTTACTTGCTTTTGAAATTCAGTTCTTAGGCCTTCTAACAGGCAAGGTACCATATGGTCTCTCTTTTCTCTGTCCTCCTGGATCTGATAATCCCATCCTGGGTCACTAGTGGGAACAGCAGCTGTTCCTGAGGGGTATTTTCTGGAGTCATTGCTAGCCAAACGATCCCCAAATTTGGGGGCTTGTTCCCCAGATTCTCCTCTTCTCCTCAGTGGAACAACAGGTAGAGAAGAAGATAGGTAAATCACCCCAAGAAAGCTCAAATTTCAGGGATAAGTCCTGAAAGCCTTCAGTAAACGTTGTTGGGTTTTCGGGGAATTTACTCAACCTTTCTTTAATTTGAATGAGATCTGAAATGGAGAATGGGATGTGCACTCTAGTTGTCCCACCTGATGAGAGAGCTGCTTCCCTTAACGGAAAAAGTCCTGAAGGTTCTATGTGGACAGAGGTTTGGGAAGGGAGATTGGAAGTCCCATTTTCTGTGAGAGAGTGACTGGGGGGTGCTGGCTGAACTGGCTCAGACTGCACAACTGGGGCATCTGGCTGGCAAGGGGTAAAGTCAGCCGGCACCTGAGAAGTGGAAGTGGTCAGAAGAGGAGACACCTCTATGACTGCCATGGGAGTAGGGCCTAAAGCCTGAGTGGGTGTTGCCTCAGAGGGAAAAGCCACAAAGGGAGGTGCTTCAGCTTGACCAGTAGCTGGGACCTGAGCAGGGATCCCTGAGAGGGAAAAGCCATGCTGGGAGATGCAGGGTAGGATATATGGATAGTGTAGGAGACAGGAAATGAAGGGTGTTGGACTAGAGGAAAAGGGAAGGGGAACAAAGGGGAAAAGGGTTGGGGAGCAGTAGAAAGGGCTAGGGGAGCTGCCTCAGTGACCTGAACAGGAGTTGCCGAGGGGGAAGGGGCTGGGGCTGAAGCCATAGGAAAGGGGTCATTTAATTGGTTCCCATTGCCCCTTTGTGGAGGGGCTCTAGCTTCAAGCATCTCACAGTCTTTCCTGAGAACCTAGTTCTGAGAAAGTTCAACGAAAGTCAGTAAGTAGGCAATTCCTATCCATCTTCCTTCTCTGAGACAGTATGATTCTAACTGCAAGAGAGTATTCTCTTTTAAAGTCCCCAAAACAGGCCATGATTCATTGTCTTTTAGGCTATACCTAGGCCAAACAGTGTTGCAAAAAACAAACAAACAAACAAACAAAAATAATCAGCAACTTTTCCTTTTTAAGATCTCCAGAGAAACTAAATGTTTTCCAATGTTGTAAAAGACAACCCAAAGGCAAATTTTTGGGAGGTACAGGCATAGGGCCTGGAAGTCCCTTGCTCCATAAAGGAAGGTTTGAGAGTAAGCCTGGAAAAACAAACAAAAAACCTCCCACAAAAAAAGTACCTGAAGTTTTCCCAGTTCCCTAGCACTGAAAGAATTGAAATAATATGACTTAAACTTCCATATGGGGCATCTGTCCTTATCTTCCATTCTTCAGACACTGTGCACATGTCCATGTTCTCCAAAATAACCAAATAGGACTGAAAACCTGAGGTCAGGCTGAGCACAAAACAGCCTCCAAGCTGTCTGACCTAATGGGACCTGAGAGGTCAGGTCCAAAAAAAAGCCATACATACACAGAAAAAGAAAAAAAAAACACAAAACAAAAAAACAAAACCCAACACCAACTGCACTTCCAAGGTACTAGGGAAAGAGAGAGGCTTATGTACCTTACAGTTCCCAATGGAGAAGAACTCGAGATTAGCAGTGTTTCCCTGTCAGGGAACCATAAAAATGAAGGGAATACCCACTAAGAAGGTTAGGTCTGGAGACCCCAAAATACTAACACGCTGGGTCCTGCCGAATAAATTCTACTTAAGTCTTATCAACTAAAGAAAAGTAAAATTTATTAAAAGTTTGCTTGCATTAGACACAGAATAAGTCTGTGCTAGGTCATTCTATGGTGCTTTCACTATTCTGTGGAATTCTATGGTGCTGTCATCCACATGGTGTGAGATGGGGTCTTAAATACAGAAGGTTGTGAGAGGAATCTAGGGGTGCTCTAGAGGAAGAGTTTGGGGAGGGACTTCAGGAGGAGTTAATGAGGTCAATGAGTGATTAAGGTGGGAGGTAGCTGGAAGCTACAGACAATGGTGGGCTAGGCCAGTTATATTTTGATAGACTCAAGGGTGGGAAGTAGATGAACAATGGAGGGCTAGGCTAGTAACTAGACTAGAGTTAGTAGTTACAGTTAGTAACTAGGCTAGAGGTCTGGGCCCAGCCACAATGTAAGGCTTATTGCCTCATGCAAATGCCTCATCAAATGAGACAATTAAAAGAGTCCAAGGGAGGTTCCCAGAGCCTATACCTCAAGGACTCAAGGAGAGCTTGAGGGGGCTCCCAGAACCCAGACCTCATCAAGAGCATATTCCAATGTCAGAAGTCCAAATAGGGTGAATTTAGAGAGTGAGGAGGTTTTTGTAGCATGCTAAGGTTCCATAATTCAACAGTATAACCTGGAGAGGCATATTTCTCTAGGAATACTCCACTTGTAACAAAAATTGGTCTCAGATTTAAACTTTTACCGAGCATCTTGATAGTGACAGTGATTAGGAACCCCCATGAACTCTCAAATTTTCCCACTTAATCGGGCTTTTTCATGCCCAGATCTGTTACCCTTAACCTAGCGTAGCCCTCCATTGGCTATTACCTCATGCTTTCTTCCTACTGCTTCCCACCCTTGACCCCATCAAAATCCCATCCTTTTGGTTCCTGAAATCTGACCTCTAGTCAACCCAGTCCCATCAAGATCCTCCTTAGACTCCTCCTCAAGACCCTCCCTAAACCCCTCCTCTAGTCACCCCAGACTACTTGACCACCCCTAGATCCTTCCCACTGTCTTTCTGTATATAAGATCCATCTTACCTCCATGAAGATGCTCAGATTCATTCTGGCCTGCTTGTTAATGCAGGTGTCACAAATGTTCTGATTCTTTAAGAGTCTACCCAATATGGCACATCTTTAATAAACTTTGTTTTTCTTTGGCTGAGAGAAGGCTTTAGTTTAATTCATTTAGGCAGGACTTGGTGTGTTGCTATTTTGGGGTCCCAAGCACTTCTAACCCTCAATATTTTAAACCCCAACAACAGAAAAAGTAGAATGTGTGAGTTTCTTCTATCTATCCCTCTACCTGGGGAATGTCATGGGAAGCCACAAGGAACAGGAGAACCGTCCCCTCAATCCCATAACGTCATACAAGAAGGAAGTACCAGAGCAACAAGTGGGGGGAAAGTGGACTTCTATGAAGCCACAATTTGGCAGAGCTACAATGTAAGGGATAAACCCAAGAATGGGGACATTTGTTAGCCACTAATTAAAAGCTTGACACAGGGATTCCAAGAGTCCCCAGCAAGACAAAGGCACTCTAAAAATATCCACCATTTCTGAAGAAAAGCCTGGACTGGGAATAACCTAATTGGGACACTGACACTGGCCAAGACACCACTGTCCAAGTACTGTGGAGAAGGACAATGAAGAGTCTTCCAAGCAGGATGATGAAGGTAAATAGAGATGGGAATCATGATATCATCTTCTGGTGGGAACTACTGGTTACTACAAGAATGACCTACACCAAGCAGACCATAGGAAGAACCCGAGGAAAAAGTGCTGATAAAGATCAACCTTTGGCCCCCTGAGGAGCTGGGCAGCTGGGACCTCTATCCCATGAATAACTATTAAGTGATTGAGTCCATAGGGATTTCTAGGGAAGGGCTGTTAACTGGAGGGGTTTGTTGTTTCTAATAGAATTCAAAAGGAAATTTTATTTGTTCTTCATTGACCTGTAAACATAGCTTTTCTTCTTAGAGTTTTGTGAATCCTGGGCTTGCTATGGGAGTGGTTGACAACACCTAGGGTGGTGTCAGATAATGAAATCTTTGGAGTATCTGGGTGGGGGCAGTGAAATGGGGAAGTAAGAAATCCTCTAAAGCATACTCAGGTCTATTATATCATGTAAGAGCTGTTGACCCAAGGGTGACATGACATTCATGACTGCTGGAATTTTCTGGTGGTTAATTGTTATTTACCTCAGATATTGCTTTGGGTTACTCAATTGTTTCTAGAATATGCTATCAAATTCTCAGTGCAGTAACAATTTGAGTCCCAGGGATGTTTTTTTTTGGGGGGGATGATTCACCCAGAGAAGTACTCTGCATTGGAATGGACTTCTTTTTCATCTCCTCTTTCACCTTTCAACTGTCCAACTCTTCAAACTAAAGAGCTTAATGAGCTGAGATTAATTAGAAATACTGTGTTGACCAAGAAGAGAGTAAGATTCTATTTATCTTAATGAACCAGTCAATCAAATATTAATTACCCACAAAAGTATTAATAATAGAATTTTGGGTCTTGAAAAGACCTTAGATGTCATATAGTCCAACCTCCTCATGTAATAAAGGAGGAAATTGAAGCCACAATCTAAAAAGTCATTTACCCAAGGTCACACAGATTCTTCATTTCAGGCTAGATTGTAAGTTTTCTTCAGGTCTCTGCCTATTGTTCTAGACTGCAGTTAGGAAGCCCAATAAACTTCAAGAAGCTTATGATATATTTTAGGAACTGAAACCACACATTGAAGATGAACAATACAAGGCAGTATATAATAAGTATCAAATTAGTAATACTACTTATATGATTTTGGACAATGAATGAATGAATAAAATCTTTCATTTAGTGCTTATTATATGCTAGCCTTCAAGGAGCTTACATCCTGAAGAGATAAGACTACATATACAGGTGTGTTGGCTAGGGAAGGGGGTTTTGGACTTTAAATGATTGATGATGGTAGCATAGAATTGATTATTGTTCCCAGAGCAAGGGATAGAGAATGAAGTCCAGGACAGGTGTGTGGTGAGGGAGTATGAATGTATGGTACATATAGGAAGATGATTAAGGTGCAGCCTGGCAATCTAGAGGTCAACTAGATATAATAAAATCTAATCAGTCAGAAGAGCACACTCCCAGAGAAGGAGGTGGAGGATTGAACTGAACTCTTTGGGACTCACTGACATCATAAATAAAATGAGAAGGTGGGATTAGATTATCTTTTAGTCTCTTCCAGTTCTAAATGCAATGAAATATGAACCTTAACCTATCTAAGTATCAATTTCCTCATCTATAAAATAAAGTTTGTTAATAATCTTTGGCCACTTTACAGGATTGTTGTGAAGAATAAATGATACAGTATAACTAAAAAGTATTTTAGGTAAAGTTAAGAAGAGGGAGCTATCATGGTGGCCTTATGTGTCTAGGAAAGGCTCCATTGAAGGGAGTGGGCTTCTAGTCAAGTTTTAGAGAACTGTTGATTATTACTCCATCTCTGCATTCTAACTGGAGCATTTTCCTACCTTTGCTCCAACTATTTGATGAGGTTTAGCCCCCTTGAGTCTGTCCACTTGATCTGGGGTTGCCAGAGGTCAAATGCTTCCCATTATCCCTAGGCTCAAATCTTCTTACTCTTAACTTAGCCTAGCCCTCCATTGTCAGACTGCTTCTCACCCCTGAGCTATCAAAATATCTATACCCAAATCTGTTACCCTTAAACTAGCCTAACCCTCCATTGTCTGTCATCCTCAGGTAGCCTTCAGCTATTTCCCACCCTTAATCCCATTCTTGGAGTCTGACCTCAGTTCCTCAAGACCTTCCCCAAACCCCTCCTCTAGAACACCTCTAGATCCCTCCCTTCTGTATATAAGATCCATCTTGCCTTCATGAAGGTGCTGAGACTCAATCTAGCTCAGACTCAGTCTGTATCAGATTATTCTTACCTGTATTCAATACAAGTTTCACAAATACTTAGTCTTCTTAAGCTTCTACCTGTTATGGTGAATCTTTAATAAACTTTGTTCTACTTTGGCTGAGAGAAACCTTGAGTCAAATTCATTCAGCAGGACCCAGTGTGTTGGTATTTTGGGGTCTCGAGCACTCCAAGTCCCCAGACTACAACATATTGACCCCTCTGGCTTCCTTTAAGTCCCAACTAAAATCCTACCTTCTGCAGAAACTTTCCCCCACCCCTCTTAATCCCAGTGCTTTGCCCCTGTTAATTATTTTCTATTGATCCTGTGTGTAGTTTAACTTTCTATATATTTCTTTGCGTGTTGTCTTCCCCAGTAGATTGTAAGCTCATTAAGGACAGGGACTATCTTTTGCCTCTTTATATTCCTAGTACTTAACATATTGCCTGACACATAGGAGGCACTTGATAAATGTTTATTGATTCATATATTAATTCTTTTGTTGATGTTGTGTGTGTCTTATTAAAAAGGAGTGTGTGTAGAAAGGAGTGAGGTAAGTGAGAGGGGCATGTACAACTAGTCCAGACTGGATAAGAGAAACTGGTAAAACAAAAAAGGTAGTGCGCTGAGCCAGATCCTTGGTGTAGGATGCTACAAGCCTTGAATTGAGTTGTACGGGGATGTCTGAAATTCCATCTTGAATCTATCCTTCAGTATCTTTACTAAATAGCAATATCAGAATAAACTCAGAATTTTTCTAACAATTTGCATTCTAACTCTCCAAATGACTCTATGATGTTACCTATGGGCAACTTCCTCCAACAATGTCGATCTCAACTTAGATTGCCTGCCCGTCCTGTACAACATTTTTCATGCTGTCTCATAAATTCTCCAATATTCTAGGGGAAATCTCTTGATGCTGGGAGGATGAAGGTGGATTGGCACGCATGAATTGTCCGCTAGTGATCACTTATTCCTGATATGATATGATCATCTTCTTTTTCTATCATCCAGTTCTTTCATGACATCCTTTTTGTGGCAAGTAATTAAGTTGAAATTTTTGTTTTATTATGAAGGAATATGGAATACAGGGATGTAGGCAAAAGTATGTTGGTAAGTGTTTAATAACTGGCTCTCTGAAAAGATGTATGTAGGAGACAATTTTAAATTTCATTAGCATTGTCAACATTTTCTCCAATACTTAAGTCTAGACAATCAACAAATAACAAAACAAGTCCTAATTTGTAGCAGTTGCTGATTTCTGAGGTGTAAATGCCTGCACTGAAAATTTAATGATTGGAGCTGGCTCCCAGAACTCCTAGATGCAAGTCTTCATCTTTTAAACAGGGAAGGGGGAGGATACAATTAAGAAAACTATACTTTTGTGGAGGTGTGACTGCTCTGAGTAATCTTGTTACCTTCCTTAGCAATGGTAATTATTCATTCCAGATTGGGGGAGGGCATGCCCCTAAACAACCCTCTTCCCCATCTGGAAAATTCATGTAAATTTTTTTTGGTCCTCCATACCAGAGAAGTCTAAATTTCTTCTTTTTCTTTTATGGGGTGTTTATAGTATTATACATATAATTTATGCATTTCTGAGTTTCTAAACATTTTCTGTCATCTTCTGGTCTTCAAGTGTTGTCTGTGGCTTGTGTAAAAAGTCCTTCAAAATCTCCCTTTAATTTCTTATGCCTACCCATGATATATCAAATCCAGATGGGGAAAGTTGCAATGTAGAAGGGATAAGTGTATGTTTTGACTTTGGAAGTCTACCTGGAATACACACACACACACACACAAGTATGTATACATACACACATATATGTATGTATGTTGTTTTTTTTCTGAGAATACTTGGTTCCTTTAAGATTTATATTTGTCAGGGGCGGCCAGGTAGCACAGTGAGTAAGAGCACCGGCTCCAGTGTTGGGATGACCTGGGGATCGAATCCAGGCTCAGACTCTTAGCACCCACCCAGAAACACCTGGCCGTGTAACCTTGAGCAAGTTACTTAACCCTGATTGCTTAAAAAAAAAAAAGATTTATATTTGTCGAAGCTGACTGAACTTACTTAGAAACTCTCTATAAATAAGAAGCATCTTTTAGCAAATTCATTCACTAGAGCCTTGTTTCTAGTTCTATAGGAAGGACAATTTTAGTTTTTAAATTATTGGCTTCTCCAAAGATTTGAAACTGAAGCTCAGCCAAAGGGAAATCAGAGGAGCTTGCAAGGGTGCAGGCTAACTGCAGCACATTATAAATAAGGAATAAGGTCAGGGATGCATAAAAGGTATGTCATCAAAGAAATGGTTGATAGAAAAAGAAGATGATCGTGTCATGGGCAGGAATAAGGGAGAACTAGTGGACAATCCATGTGTGCCAAATCACCTGTATCCTCCCAGCATCAAGAGATTTCCCCTAGAATATTGGAGAATTTATGAGACAGCATGGAAAATGTTGTACAGGATTGATATTGTTGGAGGAAGTTGCCCATAGGTAATATCATAGAGTCATTTGGAGAGTTAGAATGGAAATTGTTAGGAAAGATTCTGAGTTTATTCTGATATTGCTATTTGGTAAAGATACTGAAGGATAGATTCAAGATGGAAATTTAAACATCCTCGTACAACTCAATTCAATTTTACCAAATTGTGCATGTATATTTTCTTTTTTTTTTTCCTTTTTAGGCAATAGGGGTTAAGTGACTTGCCCAGTGTCATACAGCTAATAATTGTCTGGGGCCTATTTTGAACTCAGGTCCACCTGATTCCAGGGTCTGTGCTCTATCCACTGTGTCATCTAGCTGCACCTGTACATTATCTTTTATTGGCTGAAAACAATGACTGTTGAGCTTAAAAGAACATAGTTTATACAAATAAGTGGTTATAGTTAAAAAGAGATGTAAATGTGCCCTTACTAAACGAATTTCCCTGTATATGTAAAGTATTCAGAATTTAGCTAGGTATACACATTCCCCAGTAAAGACTAAAGAATAAAGAATGGCTATGTCCATTGTAGAAGAGAACATTGTGAAGTTAGTTTGGGGGTGTTTTTGTGAAGGAGAATGATGTTTTCCTTCAAATAGGAGCCTATAGTAGACTACGATATGCATGATCATAGTAAAATGTTTTTACAAATGCAGAAACATGATTCAAACATAAATGAGAATATGGAGAATATGGGAAAACTTGGGAAGACATTTGGATTGATGCATATAATGAAGTGAATGGAATCAGGAAAACAATATATAGAATGCCTACAACAAGGTAAATGGAAAGAAGAATGACAATAAAATATTTGATACTGAGTGCTAGAAAATTATCACTAAACTTGTCTTCCTTTGGTTCTTCACAGAGGTAGGGGAATTTTGGTAAGGAGCATTGCATATACTATAGGATTTGGTTAATGTGTTAATTGGTTTAGTTCAAGTTTTTTTTTTTAAAGCAATCGGGGTTAAGTAACTTGCTCAAGGTTACATGGCCAGTTATTTCTGGGTGTGGTGCTGAGTATCTGAGCCCAGACTTGATCCCCAGGCCATCCCGACACTGGAGCCGGTGCTCCCACTCGCTGAGCCATCTGGCCACACCTAAGCAATTGGGGTTAAGTAACTTGCTCAAGGTTAGTCGGCCAGGTGTTTCTGGGTGGGTGCTAAGTGTCTGAGCCCAGGATTCAATCTCCAGGTTATCCCGACACTGGAGCCAGTGCTCTTACTTGCTGTGCTACCTGGCTGCCCCATTTAGTTCAACTTCTTATTTCTTTTCTTTAACAAAAAAAAGTTTGTAAATAGAAAAAGGGGACAGGGATATATATATATTATAACTATCACTATATATTTATATATATCACTTTCATTTCCATTTATATATCTGGAAATGAAAGTGATGTAAAAGTGCATTAATAACAACAAAAAAAATGTTCAAAGTAAATTTAAAAATACACTTTTAAATTACAAAGAACAAGCATAGCTCCAAAGAAGAGATGAAAAAATACCCTAACACACTCTTTTGCAGAGGGGAGAAGTCCACAGGTATGGAACACTGCATAAATTTTCAGACTTTTTTTTTGTATGTGTTGATTAATTTGATGTTGATTTTTCTCTCTATTTTTTTTCCTTAATTTTTTTAATGGAATGACTCTCTGTGATGGATAGGTAAGGGAGGAGAGATACTGGGAGAAATTTTGATAATGTAAAAACAAAAGATATGAATTTAAATTTATTTAAAACTTGCTTGTAGAAATTTAAGCACTTTTTCATTTACTCAGAGGAGTCAGCATCTTGAATTGAAGACAGTCTTTTTTTTTTTTTTAAACAGGTATTTGTAGAGAGCAGGACTAATTTATTGGATTGATTTTTGTCCTCACTGTGGACATTAACTGGTATTTATACTTTAGATGTGATATGTATACACACTTATCCAGACATAAAGCTCACAATCTTCATTGACATTCAAAAAGGCCCCAAAGTGGCCTATCCACCATATTTCCTAAATTCTCTTCTTCATTTTGTTTATGGAGATCTGGCCTCTGTCTCTGATGGATGCTTCTTGGTTTTGATCACAAAGAGCAGGTAGAAAGTAAAACAATGTAATCACAAAATGTGATTATTGTATGATGGTAGGATTCCTGGCAGAATTTCAAGACTTCAGCTAAGACTATCACTCCCAGGAATTAAGGAGAAATAACACAAAATTACAAAGACAGTATTCAGGCATTTTTATTTTTCTGGAATGGATGCAGGACTGAGGTAGGAATGGAGTAGGCTGAATAGTTGGTCCAAATTGGATAAAAGAAACTGGTAAAACAAAATCAATGCACTGAAAGAATTGTAAGAGAATGTCTTCCTTTCCCCCGTTTTTCATGTGAGGCTTGTAGTGAAATTTCCAAAGGTTTTCCCAAGGTGATCTTAATGATGGGGACAGAATTAGGAGAACCTGTTAAACTCTGATATATCTATGAAATTATCTTTGCATGTGTGTATTCCCCACTATAGGAGGAACCATATTCCGTCCATACCTTTTCATCTTCTTAGGTCTTTTCCACATCTTTCCATAAATCCTCCATAGGCACAAAGATCTAGAAGTGGAAATATCTTAGAGACAATAAAATCTGACCACTGCCCCTACCTTCCCAACCCTGTTCTCCCTCCCCCTAACTCCTAGGTCTCATTTCACAGATGAGGAAACTAATATCCATGACTTGCTTGAGGATACAGGACAGTAAGCTTTGTACATGTTGTGTTTGTCATTCAGTCATTTTTTCAGAGCCATCCCTTATGACAAAGAACACACACACATAGTACACACACACAAACACACACACACATATACTTTTTTAAAGAGGAAGAGAAAATCATGTCCTACCCTAAGGTATCTACTCAAGGTACTAGAGATCTTATTTTTCATCTTTTAACATTTTTTTTGAGTAACAATGCAGCGCTCAGGCTGTTCATGCCTTATTCTTTGCTCTTTCTTTTTTTTTTTAAATTCAATTTTTAATTTATTAATTTGTTTGTTTCCTTTTAGTTTACAGGATTCAATTCCACAATTCCTTGAATTTCACATTTTGTCCCCCTCCTTTCCCTCCCTCCCCCCATGGCGTCTTATAATCAAGTATAGGATCTGTAAATACTTTCACATTATACAATGGTCAGGTTATACGGATGGATTATACCAGCTGGAATGAAAAATGGTAAAGAGGACATAAAATCAAATAAGAGAACGAAAAAGATCAGGTATTTTGTTTCCACCTGGATATAAATTTAGTTCTTTCTAGTTCTTTCTCTGGATGCACGTTTTTCTCTCCATCATGCGTCTTTTGGGATTGACTTATATCCCTGCATTGTTGAGAAGAGTCCAGTCTATCAAAGTTGGTCATAACACATATGTTGTGTCTGTAATTGTGTACAAATTCCTCCTGGTTCTACTCTTCTCACTCAGCATCAGTTCTTTTAAGCCTCTCCAGGTAAATATGAAGACCACCTGCTCCCCGTTTCTTATAGCGCAATAATATTCCATAACATGCATATACCACAACTTGTTCAGCCATTCCCCAATTGATGGACACCCCCTTAATTTCCAATTCTTTGCCACAACAAAAAGAGCTCTTTCTACATGACTGGCCACCCTGTATTTCTGGCACACTGTTCTTGGGTGACATCTTTTCTGCCAATACTTTTGAGCAAGTCACAGTTATAAATTTGCTACCGTTCACTTATGCCCAAGGTGCATCTACCTCTCCACTACCCTTTGGATGTCCTCTGGTTTTGATTCAGGCCATCTACTGCATCCTGGGCCATTGTCAGTCATCTAGACTTTTGTCCTGCCACTGGACTTTAATGACCCTGGAAGAAAACATGAGGTCGACTACTTTGTGCAATTCTGCCTCACTTAAATCCAACTCACCCATGAGTCAAGAAAACAAAAGCACAAACAACAACAAATTTTGATTGTTCAAAGATTGTGCTAATCTGTGATTCCCAGACATAATAGCATAAGGCTATTGATATTACAAGAGTAGGTTTGTGTGGAGTGGAGTAGTTTTGAATTGTTAAAAGCACCGAACATTTTCTTAGTTGAAATTTACTGTGCTCTCTTACTCAGTTCTAGTTCCACATCACTAAGGCAAATGAATGTCTCAGAGATAGAGCACTGGACTTGGAATCAGGAAGAACTGAGGTAAAATACAGTCTTTGACACTTACTGACTATGTGACCCTGGTCAAGTCACTTAACATCTATCTGCTTCAATTTCCTCATATGTAAAATGGTGATAATAATGGTGCTTACCCCCCAGAATTCTTGGGAGGATAAATGAGATAATATTTGTAAAGTACTTTGTAAACCTTAAGCACTATATAAATGTTAGATAGTATTTTCATTATTGTACAGCTGCAACATCTGTCCAAGGTAGATGGTATATAAACAACTCATCCAATTCATTCTAGGAATTTTTCATGTATTTGGATTTTTGCATAATAATGTATTTTTAAACCTTAATAGATGTTTGTTACATTAAATTGAATTACTAGGCTGTAATTTTAAGTGGCTATCAGTCTCATTGAGAAGGACATGAAATATTGCAAGGCTCAGTGTAATCAGCACAGTGTTATCACAAACCAGGAATATTTGGAGAATCACATCATCTACAAGAAATCCCTTTGCTAGTTTGCCTAGAATATTCTCCATGACAATGGCCAGTACCTTTGGTGAATGTATGTCTCCCTGTTTTATGCTATATTTCATAATAATATTCATAGTGTTAGTTCACAAAGTGATCTTTGTGGTTGAATCTATAAAGGCATTTTTCATTATTTTAAAAAAGTTTATGTATTGATTTATTTTTACTTCAACTGTATTTTCCCCTGTACTTCCTCCCCTTCTAAAGAGCCATCCCTTATGACAAAGAATACACACACACACACCTATATATGTATATATTTTTTAAACACGAAGAGGAAAAAATCAGAAAAAGTAATCAATATATAAAAAAACCCTGACATTATATGGAATGTTCCCCATATGGGGACATCCCACCTCAACAAAGGAATGAGAGAAGGTGTCATATATATCTTGTATGATTTTTAGCATATGTATTCCTATTTTTGAAAGGATAAAACTAGATCCCACCAATTTAAATGCATTTTTATAATTAATAAACGCTAAGTACAGTTGTATCTTGCATTTTTTATATTTCTCATTTGTGTAACTATGAAGAAACAGTATGCCATAGAGAGCCATCTGAAAAATACTACCTATTGCCTTTTCTTATTTTCATTATGCAGAACTTTAATACTGTGTATGTACACACATCAGTTTCCTAAAGACTTTATGGAGATGAGAAAATAGACAGTTACTTATAGGATGATCCAGTAAGCATTTAAAAATTATTTATAAAATATTATTAATTACTTTTTGTTGGAAAGGAAATGGAATAAAATGTTGATAATCAAAAGATACCATTTATCCAGATAATATAAAATAATATAAAGACTTCAAAATCACACATATTTATTCCTTATCACACTATGATATTTTAGGAAGATAAATTCCTGTAGTTAAAGCAATATTTAGAAAGATAGATGCATACAACCCCAACTTCTTCTCACCAATACAGAAATTCTCACCATTATAGAAATACCAAGTGATCTAAAAATAAAATAAGTTAAAGAGATAAAAAGGAAAGAAATTTTCATATGGAAGTCTTCATAGAAAAAAAATAGCAGAGAGACTATGGTAATGAGTAAGCAAAGAAAAAAAATAAATTCAGTGAGAAATACACCATATATATAAAACTCCAGAAGAAGAGAATAAGACTGCTATAAGTAAAACAAGGATCCTAGAAAAAGAATAGAATGACGAAAAACCCCTATGGATAGTTGGAGGTCAAATAAGAATTCAAGGTATGAAATGGTGGCTTGTCATGAAAAATCTGAAAGACATATAGATAGCTTAGAAAAGAAAATGGAAAACCTTAGCAAAACAGAAGCTCTATTAAAAAAAATAACAACAGAAATGGAGCTCAAAAATTCCGTACTACAGCAAAAAAATTGTGGAGAAAAATCAAATGTCATTAGAATTAGAACATTATGTGAGGTATCTATTATCAGAAACAATTCACCTAGGACATAGGATTTGGAGAGAGAATTGAAGAATCATGGACCTGAGAAGCACATTCCAGGAAATAATAAAGGAAAATTTCCCAGAAGCATTGGGATAAGAGGGCAAAGAACAGATGAAAAAAATTCCTCGTATAGACAACAGGACAAATCCCAAGTTTAATTCTTCTAGAAATTTTGTTGTCAAATATGAAACTTTCCAGTCAAATTGGAAATATTGTAAGTGGCCAGGAAGAAATGGATCATATACCAAGGAACTCCAATCAAAATCATGCTGGGCTATATGCATATCAATATTGAGAAAGGAAAGGAAGAATTGGGATATAATATACTGAAACTGAGGGCAAATGACTTGCAACCAAGAATAGCCTAGTGACAAGTTAAGCCTGAAGTATCTTCTGGGTACAGAGAGAATGGACTTTTAATAAAATTGGCAACTTTTTAGGTTTTCCTTTCAAGAACCTCAGAGTTAGAAGAGTCTTTGAAATGCATCAGATAAAAGAAAGTTAAGAATGGTAAATAAGTTTGAATAACTCAAAAGCTATAAATGATGATCTTACGCTTAGATTTTGAAAGGAGGATAAAAGATCTTTGTTCCCTTAGAGCTCTATGTGCCTAAGAATCAGTGAGAAAACAAAAAGTGACCAGCTTTGTACTTACTTGGATATTTAAAAAAATAGAAGAGAGGGGAAAGAAGAACTGATATTTCTTATAACTGCAGTGCTGCAGGACAAGCTCACTGAGGTGTGGAGAGACCAGGAAAAAGGCATCATATAAATCTCAACCTTATTTAAAGTAGGCAAAGAAGGGGTATGTCTGTGTGTGTGTGTGTGTGTATGTGTAGAAGATATATATATACTTTTTTTTACCACATATATGTATACATATGTAAATTTGTAAAACATTTTTATATGTATAAATTGATATCAATGAATAGAAATACAAGAAAGGAATGGGGGGTGGAGTAACATAGGATTCAAAGGCAGAGGAGCATGGGGACAAAGAGGGACTCAATATAGGTTTAAAAAAACTAAAGCTAATTTAAGTGAAGAAGTTTGATTTTTGGTGGGAAGTATGTGGAGGGGTGGGGACCAAGTGATTTTGGTCTATGCTGCGAGAGGAAAGGAAAGAGGAATATAAAATAAAGATAACATACTGAATTTTTTAAAAGAAAGAAATTTTATACCAAAATTTGTTGGTTAGGGAAAAAAAACCACTAACCTTAAATGTGGATAGGACAAATTCATCTGCAAAAGAGAAATACAAGGAGATTGGTGGACTAGATTATAAAGCAAACCTAACAACTTCATGTGTGCAAGAATGACATAAAAACATAAAAGATTCATGCAGATAACTTACTACATCTGAGTCTTAAAAAGCAGGAGTGTCAGTAATGATCTTAGCTAAGGTAACAGGAAAAAAATGCAGTCAAGAGAGATAAACAGGAAAAGAAAAACTACATCATCTTTAAAGGCAACATAGATAATAAAACATTATTACAACTGTACACAAGTGAATGAATATGTGAGACAGAATGATTTGATTATATTAAGGTACTGGTTAGCCTAAGTAGTATATGAAGTGCCTTCCAAAGTTCAGATTTTGTGATTCTGTGTGATTAAATACATCAAAAGGTAATTAAATACATCTAAGGACTTAAAGAAAAAAATAATTTAATTTTAAAAAGACCTAGATCGTAAGATGTGAATAGCTTCAGATTTAGACAAATCTAACTGACAGGGAAAAAAAAAAGAAATTAAGCACCTAAACACAGTGTAAGAAAAATTAAATACAATGGAACTTTGGTGATAATGGGAATCTTAAAGAGTTTGCTTAACTTTTTTTTATAGCACGTGCTAGATAACAAAAAACTCCTGCAAAAAGGTAATTAAATACATTCTCTATAGTCCACAATGTGATAAAATCATAATAAATAATGAGAATATGAACAAATGTATAAACCCAAATAGATAGTAACAAGTATTATCCTAAATAATGAATGGCTCAAAGGGCAATTTATAGAAACAATAAACACTTTTATTAGAGACAATTATAACAAAGAAAAAACATGCCCAAATCTGTAGAATGCAACTAAATCAGTCTTCATAGATTGAGCTCAAATAGAAATTTTGTTGTTATTCAGTTGTTTCAGTCATGTTTGACTCTTCTTGGCCCCATTTAGGGTTTTCTTGGTAAAGATACTGGAGTGCTTTTCCATTTCCCTTTCCAGTTCATATTACATATGAGGAAACTGAGGCAAACAGGGTTAAGTGATTTGCCCACACAGCTAGTAAGTGTCTGAGGGGGGATTTGAACTCAGAGAGATGAGTCTTCCTGAATCCAAGCCCAGAACTCTATCCACTGTGCCATCTAGTGCCCAAAAAGAAATAAGAGCCACTAAACTATACTTAAGTATTCCTGTTGGCCACATATTGACTTAGAAAACCACTTATTGATGTTATGTTCTATTTTATTTTTATTCATTTTTTTTAAAGCAATTGGGGTTAAGTAACTTGCTCAAGGTTACACGGCAAGTTATTTCTGGGTGTGGTGCTTAGTATCTGAGCCTGGATTTGATCCCCAGGTCATCCCGACACTGGAGCTGGTGCTCTTACTTGCTGAGCCACCTGGCCGCCCCATTTTTATTCATTTTTGTCAAACATTTCCTGTTACATTTTAATCTGATTTGGGACTAAGTTTGACACCTCAGGACTAAATGGACCCTAAGGTCTCTTTAGCTCTAAACCTATGATCCTACGATCTGTTTTGTGAACAAATGGAGAAATGAGGTTACAGATAAGTTAAATTTTGCTTACGGAGTTGGTGGCCAAGTCAACATTTGCTTGCTACTTGAACATGACTCATATTTATTTCTTTAAATAAAGCAGAATAGAGGTGGGAATTTCCCATCTTGCTTCTTAGAGATCATTTATTGTCTCCATGTTTGACCTCTTGTTTTTTTAATATCAAACAATCCTCTACTAATACAACTTGATTTCTGCAAAAGTAAAACAGAAACCAGGCCATACTGGCAGTTAGTAGATGTCATCATTTTGTGCTCTAGGGAGAAACGAATGTCTCATTTTAATGTTTACTTAAATTATTGAGTCATTGTCTGTGCCTTATTGGATCATTATGTAACCCAGAAAGGAACATTGAAGATAGTTTGAATTTATCAAAGGAGATTGATCAATGATTATCACATACAAGCTTTTCAAAGATTACACAAAGTGCAAAGATATTATAGAAGGGTAACAAAGAGAAAGGAAAAGTATCTTGGCCCATTTTATCTCTCTTCTCTTCTACTTTGCATATATAAAAAACATTCTTGACACATTTGGGTGAGAGACAAGACAACACTTGTGAGGTTTACACAAAAAGGGTACTCCACAAACTCCATAGCTCTTTAATTTAGTAACATTTCATATTATTTTAAACCTTACTGTTCCCCTTTATTTCAACAACCATAGACAAAAATCTCGCTCTGTTGTCTCATTTTGGTAAGGGGGAGATGTGATTGTGGGCTTTTGAAGGCTACCTCAATAATAGGATCTAATGATCTTAAAAGGTTTTGAGTACAGTCCCAGAAAATGAGTCTTTTATGCCCAAGCACCAGCTTACCTAAATTCATTACTGGCAGGTTGGTCACTTAGTAACGAATTTTTTGTCACAGAAACCCACGAGACTAACAATACAGTGGTCTTTGGGCCTCTGTGGACACCTTCTGTTTTTGCAGGGCTAATAACAGAGTAGTTGGATGGGATGAGCAGTCTTAGGGCCCTCAATAGAGGTTCTTAACTGGGGGAAGGGGCGTTGTCCATGAACTTAAAACATTTTTTATAACCATATTTCAATATAATTTCTTTTACATATTTTATGCATTTAAAAACATCATTCTGATAAGGGGTCCATAGATTTCATCAAACTGAAATAGGGAATTATAATACACAAAGTTAAGTGCCTTTGTTCTAGACACATGGATTGTTCATGGCCTCTAGATGTGAGATCCCTATCCAGTGATCAGTATGGTTTACATGTTACTAAAGAAATTGAATTATTATTGACATTCTCATTTTCAATTAAGCCAGAAATTGCAAAACTGTTTCAGGATGACTCACAAATTAGTTTTGGAGAAGTGAATGAAGGAGTTAGTAGAGATGGTTTCATCATTTATCCCAAGACAACAAAATGAATCAGCTGCTGGGAGGCTTGGTCATCTTGCCTAAAACATTTAAGATAATTCCATCTTTTTCACTATCTGTTGTAGTAGATAGAGAGGTAGAGAAATCCTACAAAAATTCTACAAAGAAAAGATACCCCTTAAGCAAGTCAACATGCATGTTAGTATTCCATCAGTCCAATGCAGAAGTAGGCATAGAGGATGGAAGTAAAAAATGCATTGGGGAAATTGTTTGATATTAAAAAACAAGAGGTCAAAGACTTATAGTTTAATCATAAGACTAATGTTTATACTCATGGATGTTTTTTTTTCCTCAAGGAGACAGTTGGAAGAGGCTAAATGTAGTAAGTACAATACAAAAATTGAAATTGAATGTATCTTTACATAAAGGATATAACTGGTTGCCAGTGTAGGAGCCATCTCAGAATCAGATGTCTGCATATAGTCAGGTCATTGACTCATTAGAGTAAAAGTGATGAAATTAAGAGGGAAAAGATAAAAAGAAAATATGTAGACTTAACATGGCTCTAAGTTGAGTTATTTGAAGAAGGCAGTAATGTAGAAAAAAAAGAGATGGATAAAGGCAGAAAAACGTTAACATTAACCATTTACTATGGAAGTTCAATAGATGTAAAGCAATTAGACCAAAAAGGAAGCAAAATGGCTTAGAAACTGCCTCCTCCAGTAAATATCTTATCTTCCTATGAAGCAGAGGGAAATGGCAGCCAGTGACAGCACTGGTTTAGAATAGAACTCTATTAGAGTGTATTATAGATACTCATTTGCAAAACATTATGGAGGAGGAAAATGCAAGATTTGAAGCCCAACTATAAAATGGAGCTGTTTTGTTGAGAGAAATGAGTCTACACAAAGCTTACTGTGAGACTCAACTTAGAACATTCCTGGAGCATTTATACATGGAAGGAGGGAAGAAAACAAGCAGGAAAAAAAAGAGAATAGATGTGCCCAAGTTTCTTTAGCAAACTGATTTTCTTTAACAAACTTCAAAATTAAGGGTGCACATCTCAATCATTAAAGAGCTATACAGAAAATGTAAAAAGCACTAAAATAAAGATGGGAAAAGCAGTTGAACCATTCCAGATCAATCATCAATCAATCAATCAATCAGCGATAATTTATTAAGTGCTCTCATATCAACAAAAGCTAAGCAAAGGGTAAAAACAGTTTTGGAAGTATTGAGAAATTATTTTTCAAAATATCTGAAAGAAAGAAAGCTATGGACAGATCATAAATCATGGTCTTCTTAGCAGAAAAAAAAGCAACTGAAGGAATATAAATAACTACACTAGACTGTGAGCTCCTTGAGAGCAAAGACTGTCTTTTGCCTTTCTTAGTATTATCATAGTGACTGGCATAGTAGATACTTGATCAATGTTCATTGACTGGTTTAACTTACCTATGCCACTTTCTTAGGCTAGAGACTAGATCTGTGATTCACTGGCATATGGAAATCCCAGAAAGGCAACTTTCTTTATTAATATCTTTGGCACCCTCTCTTCAATCTAAAGTTTTAGAGTTGCATAGAGCTCTGGGATATTAACTGACTTGCCCTGGGTCACACAACCATTATGTGGCCGAGGTCTTCCTGGATCTGAGACTGGCATTCTATCTGCTATGGCCCATTACCTTTCTATACTTTCTTATGTCTATAAAATCTTCATAATAATGATCTATGTACTTTTTGAGGGCATACTTGATTAAAATATAAGAAAGGAATAGTCAAATGTTGAAAAACAGTTTTCTATAGCAAATCTTACTTCAAAGTTGCCCAATTTACTGAAAAGTACAGAGAATATAAGATTCTTCTGGATTTGGGTGTTTCTTTTCACTATTAAGACAAGCAGAATACAAATTTTAAAATCACTAAATCATTAAATTAAATTAAAAATTTAATTAAAATTAAAATCACTATTTGACTTAGGAGAACAAATCAGAGCCTTGAATGTTTTCTTCCCACAAAGAGTTTTTCACATGTATATAAAGACAATTCCTTGATGATTTTACCCACACATATAATTATTTCCTTTGATCATCCTCTGACTATTGGACACATATGTTTGTTAAGGGTGCTCTTCATTGTCACTGAGGATGTTCAGTGTAGAGACAAAAAGGAAGAGAAATTTCCTTGTGATGATGAGGCTGTCCAAGCACTCCCATTTGCAGATTATAATGCACTGATTGCAATGAGACTTAGTATGTTACACAGCCTTTTCAATGAGAAACATGGCCACTCAAAAATAGATTGGTCAAGCTCTCCATGAAGGAAAAAATAAATGGATGAAAATTACCTGCTGTTCATACTATGACATGCAGTTCAATGCCCATTGATTTAGCTCATTAGCACATATATCCAGGATGCAGATTGCTCAGCACGAATTGAGTAGAGAAGAGACCAGGCTAGATTGCATTTGAAAAATTTTACAATGCTTTTGTTTCCAAACCAATCCTGCAACAAAAACCTATTCTTTTAGCATGATATATTTTTGTGCAGTGATGCAATATTGCCTGAAAATAATGGGGCATCGTAATCTCCAAAAACTTAAAATTGTGGCTCAATAGACAATGGTGAGGGGCAGCTAAGTAGCGCAGTGAATAGAGCACTGGCCCTAGAGTAAGGAGGACCTGAGTTAAAATCTGGTTTCAGACACATTAACTAGCTGTGTGACCTTGGGCAAGTCATTTAACCTCACTTGCCTTGCCTTCCCTTCTCCAAAAAAAAAGAAAAGAAATAGAAAATGGTGAGGACAAGCAGGGTACATCATATTGACAATGCTGATTTGCATGTGAGAGTTGGCATGAAAATATAATGAAGAGAATCTATGATAGCAAAAGGAGACTAGTTTATTGTCTTCATAAAAGAAGACATCTGTGTTTTTCTAGGAGTGAGCATTATTACATGAAAATAGTTGAAGGTTTACCACTTTCGTAAAGCATTCATTGTTGATCGTATTCATTTTTGCATTTAATCATTTACTTCCTTCCATTATTATTTAATTCTTTCATATAAATGAAAGGGTCTTATCTTCCTTAATGAGAGAAGGGCCTTGTCTTAAATTTCCCTCATGGAACATGGCACATTTCTAAAAGTGTTCAACAAATATTTGCTAAATTTATTTGATTTAAGAAGGGCTCCCATTTTCAAATCCTGTTAACTTAGATGATAGATAAAAATTCTCCAAAGATTATTTAAAGTCATAGTAAACTGCTATCAGTTATCATCATAAATTAATTGATGGAAGATTAGAAAAAGGTTCCTAGCCAAAATTCTACTGAAAGGCAGCATGGAATAATGCTGTTGTTCCCATTTAGTGGTTCATGAACCCATTAATAGTTAGTGATGGTGATCCAATGGGTTTGCACTGATTCTTGTTTAATGGCACCTTAAGCAATAAATAATTGCAAGGAATATTATGATCAGTATATTAAATTACCCTTGGGATTTACAGTTTTCTTTTGTTTTTGTTAAAATGGATTTGAGGAATTAAAAAACCTTGGAAATCACTAGTATAAGTGGATAGGGTGATGGATGCCCTTGGTCCGATTCTGTTTCGATATTTACAAGCTGTGTGACCTTCAGTTAGTCACTTAGCTTTCCAGGGTCTCAGTTTCCTCATCTGTAAAATGATGGGGTTGGACTAGATGACCTTGAAAATCCCTTTCAGATCCAAATCTATGCTCCAAATAGGGATCGGAATCCCTATTTGGATGGAAAAGTGCTGCATAAAAACTAAAGAAAGCCAAAGTGTATTCATCTTTACTAAACAAAGTAAAATAAGAAAAGAATAACCCTGTAAATCTTGATCCTATCTATCTTAATTTGCATACTGGGACAAATCATGAGGAAGCTGGTTAGAAAGCTTCTTAATGGGAGTGGAAAATGACATGACTTTGTGACACATAATCCTGTCAGATTGCTCTAATTTCCTTCTCTAACAGCAAGATAACTTTATCACTTCTACCTTTTTGAGAGAAGGAAATAATAGATGTAATATGTACTAATATTAATCAAGCCTTTGATGTGGTTCAATTAAAATAAGAAACTGGAAAAATAAGTTTAGAATCATAAAGTATTAGAGCTGGAATGGACTTTAGAAATCATGTAATTCATTCTACAGGTGAAGAAACTGACATGTAGAGATACAAGGTCACAAAGCTAGGGGATGCAGGATTTGAACCCAGGCCTTCTAATTCTGAGTCCATTGTGCTTTCCATCAGATTTCCAAATTCAGTTTTAGATAAATGATTGTTCTCAAAGGGGAGTTATTGATGATCTGATGTGTATCTAGTCCGACCTCTCACAGTTACTTCTTTAGATAGTCTCTAAAGTCATTTCCACCACTAAACCTGTGAGTTTATTAATCTGGAATTTTATGATTATTATAGAATTGTATACAAAAGAAAGCAAACTTACTCTGAGGAAGACAAGATAGACAAATTTCTGCTATAACATTTATAGAATTACAAAATTCTTTTAAACAGTAATTTTTTCCCCATTGCTAGAATCAAAAGGACTTTAGAGATCGACCCAGTGAATTCTCTTTGCAAATGATAATACTGAGGCTCAGAAAACTAAAGAACTTCACCAAGATTTTAATTAATAAAATTAATTAATTAATCTTCTTCCAGTGATTCTCCCACTAATTACTTTGAGGTAAAAACTAAATTGAAAAACAAAGTGGTTCAACGTATACAGACACAATAATACCAACAATTCTGTGGTCAGTCTGTAGTATTGAAGATTTCTTTCACGTAATCAAAGGTGTGATCAAGAAGTTAAATCATTTTGAAGGTATTTTTTCTCAGACAAGACTAGAAATAGTCTATTTCCTGTATCACTAGAATATCCCCAGCCTGGCTTCCTATGTGCTTGTGCTCTAATGCTGTGATACTTTCTCATTGTCCTCTTTATTAGGCAAATATAGTTGATTCACGTTTCTACTAAAGAGGGAAACTAGTCTGGCGTGTTTGCTATGGCAAGAATCACATGAATCTCTTCTCAAAGCAGCATGTATCATGGATGGCAGAATATTTTCAAAGGAAACGATGAGTCTGCCTAAAATTCCACATGCTTCTGTTCTGTTTATAGAATCATTTTTTTTCAAGAGAGATGCATGTGTGTATGTACTATGAATCACCTAAAAGTCTTCCATGATACAAAAACTGTAGGAAAATGCATCTCTGACCACAGAGATGATAAATATCATCATTGCAACATATGAGTTTAATGAGAAGTTTCTGTTCTGAACTGGCTTAGATACCATCCATTGTGCAGTGGAAACATCCTGGATTTGGAAACAGATGACCTGGCACTGAATGCCAGTTCTGTTGCTTATTATTGGTGTAATTTTGGACGTGTCATCTTGGGTTCACTCTGGGCCTCAATTGTACACTTGTAAAATGAAAGATGTGGGCAAGACTCTACATGTAAGATCTTTTGGTCCTTTTCCTCTCCTTTTGACTTGTTATATCTCTAGTCTAGCCCTTGAGTAAGAGTCTTCTAAGTGTTCTTATCCCAGATTGGTGTGTGTTATTTCTTTAGAATACAATATAATGGATTAGAAAAATACTAGTATAGATATCTGAGGTAAAAAAAAAAAATCACAAACCAACATCTATTCCGTTGTCTCTTCCTTTTTAGCCATCCTTGGTAGAATGAAATTTTATGTACAGTTAAGCATCTCACCAAAGTGCTACTTGATTTAAAAGGAAATTCATTTCCTTGTTTATTTATTTGCTTTTTATAGGGCAATTGGGATTAAGTGACTTGCCCAGGGTCACACGGCTAGTTTTTGTGTTAAGTGTCTGAGGCCAGATCCAAACCCAGGTCCTCCTGACTCCAGGGCCGGTGCTCTATTCACTGCACCACCTAGCCACCCCAAAATTCATTTCCTTGTAAAATAACCCAGATATAGCTCCCATTTTCCATTTTATTGTTGAATTTTGATGGGAAGATGGGAATGGTAATAAAGAAAAAAAGTAAGACAGAATGAAAAGTTATAGGCATTGTACCAATCTATCTAGCATTTCTTCAGGGAGCCTATATCTGCTCTGCTGATACTCTTTTCAGTTTGGATAGTTAGAAAATGGCTTCACTTTTAATTTGAATTTCACATACTAATGCATAAAAATGTCTAACTTCATATAATGGAGCTATAGAAGTTCCTAACCTCATCTTGTCTTTTCACTAGCTCATGATGAACCCACATTTTTTTTCCCCCATACAGCTTTCTGGTGTCATCCTTAGTTTTTCTGGCACATTTCTTGCTTGGTGTAATGTAGATTATTCACATCTGCATGTGTTTTTCTACTCCTCTTTGGCTGAATCCCCATCTATGAAACAAAAACATTCCAAATGGTCCTTGGTCACACAGTAAATTGTCAAATCATTGCCATAAGCACCTACTTGAATTTGGGGTGATGATGACTACTGATTGTTAAATTTTGGCCTTTCTACATTCTAAAACTACTTCTAAAACTAATAATATTATGATACTGGGCAACCCTCCCTCCTGATACCAGACTTAAGAAAATTAAGGCCTAGAATGTACTCTGTAATACCTCTTCAATAAGAGTCATGGCAGGTTTGGGGAGGAGGCCTGATGATTCTACTAAGTTCAATGTCGAATTTATTGAGAACTTTAACAAACAATTAGATTTCCAATGAGTCATTTGTATGTTTCTCCTCTTTTTTTTTTTTTTTTTTTGAGGAAGTGGGGGTGGCAGGGAGGGCAGGAAGGAGGGAGAAGTTGTTTTGTTTGAGGAGTAGGGATAGGTGAATGGTTCATCTGCACTCTAATTGAGCAATACCTGAATTCCTTACATATGTCTCTCATGCCTCAGGGCTCTCTAGTAGTGCCAGTGAGCATGAGGGAGGTGTTTTTAGAACATAATGAAAGAGCTCATAAGGGCCAATTATTTTAATAAGTGAAATTTCAGGTTGAATTCACTGAGCCTCCATTGCCCTAGTGGCCTTAAAAACTTTAAAAGCCTATGTTTTCCAATTGGGAAATATGTTCCTAAACTTACGAAACTTCATGCCCTTTGACCCAGCTATACCAATACTAGGTCTCTACCTTAAAGAGATCAAAGAAAGAAGAAAAAGACTTGGATATACAGAAATATGTATAGTAGCTCTTCAAAGCCATCAAAAATCGGAAACAGTGTCATCCTATGGCTAAACAATTGCGGTAAACAAATGTAATAGAATGCTATTGTGCCATGCAAAATGATGAAACGGATCATTTCAGAGGAACTGATGTAGAGCAAAGTGAATAAAACCATGAGAACAATTTACACAGTGAAAACAGCATTATAGAAAAAAAAATGACTTTGAAAAACTATAGAACTCTGATCAAGATAGTGAGAAACCATGAATCCAGAAGACTGAAGATAAAAAATATAACTCATCTCCTACTAGAGAGGTGATAGACTTAAAATCTAGAGAATGGATTTTAGGGCATGATAAAAGTAAGAATTTGTTTTGCTAGACTGTGCATTATGATGAATATATTAACATTTTATTATGAATATATTAAAAAGTGGAGGTTTTTTTAGAGTGGTATTCAATATAGGGGCCATATTAAGATACATATTAAGTGTGTGTAAAATACATAAATAAATCTTTTTTTTTTACTTTTTCTTTTTTAGAAGATTGTGCTTTCTTTTTTTTTCTTTAAATGGATTTTTTTTATTTTTTAGTTAAAAAAATGCTTTATTAACTTCTGATTTACATCATTCATTTCCGCCAGATTTTGAGTTACAAATTTACTTCCCACTTTTCCCCCACCCACCGCCCCAAGAGCAGTCCCACAAGATATCCCCTCCTCCAATCTGCTCTGTCCCATATTTTCTCCCATACCTCTTTTGACTTTTCCAGTGGATCTCTATGCCTCAGTGCCTGTATATCTTATTTCCCAATTACATGTAAGATGGTATTAATAATAGTATATATATATATATATACATATACACACACACATATATATGAACATATGAATATATTTGAATATTTGATTTTAAAACTTTCAATTCCAGATTCATTCCCTTCCTTCACCATCATTTACCCCCACTGTGAAGACAAGCAGTTCAGTATAGGTTGTACATGTGTGGCTAATGCAAAACAACAACATAGTAGATATATTGTAAAAGACTGACTACACTTCCCTCCCTCCCGTCCCACCTCCCACCCACTCCACTCTCCACCCTGATTCTGTCCCTTTTCAAAAGTGGGTGCTTCCAACTTCCCTCCCCCACAGTCTGCCCTCTCTTCCATCATTCCCCCTCTCATCCCCAACCCCCCTACTCTCCTGGAGGGTGAGATACCATATTTAGTGTGTATTTCACTCCCTGATCAAGCCAGATTCAATGGGAATAAGGCTGACCCATTCCATTTTGCCTTTCTATTCTTCCCCTCCATTGTAACCATTTTCCCTTGCCTCTTCTGTAAGAGATAGTTTACCCCAATCTGTCTCTCCCCATCTCCTCTCATTATATTCCTGTCACCTCTTAATTTCACCTTTTAAGTATTATCCCTTCCTGTTAAATTGGTCCTGTGTCCTCTATCTATGTATACCTGTAAAAATATATACACACATTCACATATGTATTCATATGCCCATATACCCTCATATATAGACATTTATATATATATACATACATATATATATATATATATTTCTAATCCCTTCAACTACTGAGAAAAGTTTCATAAGTTACAATACTGTTTTTCCATGTAGGAATGTTAATAGTTCAACTTTGATAAGTTCCTTATGATTTCTTTTCCCTGTTTACCTTCTCATGCTTCTCTTGCTTCTTGTATCTGAATGTCAAATTTTCTATTCAACTCTGGTTTTTTCATCAAGAATGCTTGAAAGTCCTCTATTCCACTGAATGACCATATTTTCCCCTGAAACATGATACTCAGTTTTGCTGGGTAGGTGACTCTTGGTTTTAATCCCAGCTTCCTTGACCTCTGGAATATCACATTCCAAGCCCTTCGATCCCTCAGTGTAGAAGCTGCCAGATCCTGGGTTATCCTGATTGTTTTTCCACAATATTCAAATTGTTTCTTCCTGGCTGCTTGTAATATTCTCTCCTTAATCTGGAAATTCCAGAACCTGGCTATAATATTCCTAGGAGTTCTCTTTTTGGGATCTTTTTCAGGAGGTGATCGGCAGATTCTTTCAACCTCTATTTTGCCCTCCAGTTCTAAAACATCAGGGCAGTTTTCTTTGAGAACTTCCTGGAGGATGATTTCTAGGTTCTTACTTTGGTCATGGCTTCCAGGTAGTCCAATAATATTAAAATTATCTCTCCTGGATTTATTTTCCAGGTCAGTCGATTTTCCCATGAGATATTTCACATTGCCTTCTATTCTTTCATTTGTTTGGATCTGTTTAATAGCATCTTGATTTCTCATAAAGTCATTAGCTTCCATTTGCTCCAATCTAATTCTGAAGCAATGATTCTCCTCATTGAGCTTTTGAGATTCTTTTTCCATCTGGCAAATTTGTCTTTTTAAGGCATTCTTCTCCTCATTGCCTTTTTGAGCCTCTTTTGCCATTTGAGTCAGTCTGTTTTTTAAGGTGTTATTTTCCTCAGTCAGGCTGTTGACTCTCATTTCATAATTTTCTTGCATCGTTCTCATTTCTCTTCCCAATGTTTTCTCCACTTCTCTTATCTGCTTCTTAAGGTCCTCTATGGCCTGTAACCAGCTTGTATTTTCCTTTGAAGCTTTTGGTGCAGGAGTTCTGACTTCACTGTTTTCTTCCTGCTCCATGCCTTGCTCCTTCTTGTCCCCAAAATAGGAGTGTAACGTTGGAATCTTCTGTCTGCTTTGTTTCCTTTGCCTGCTCATGTTGCCACTCAATTATTTGACTTTAGGGCTTTTTGCCACAGTAGGACTCTGCCACCAGAAGACAGGGGAGTTTTCGTCCCAAACTCTGGGGTTTTCTCAGCTGCCGGAGGTATTAGATGGGTGCCCTCTCTGAGGTCTCACATGTTCTGGCAAGCTGTACACACATCCCAGGACCTCCACCCCAGACCACAATCCAGATCCAAGCAGGTTAAAGCAAGAGCGATTACCCCTCAGACTGGTGCTTGTTCCCCCTACACTCTGCAGGCCAGGAGCTGAAGCTGTCACGTGACACTGTCTGGCTGTGCAGGCGTCTCAGCGGTTTCTCGCCCCGGGGGTAGAAGCCACTCACTCCCACTTACTGATCCCAAAGTCCAGACTGCACTGGCCTCTCACCTTGTCCTTCGCATCTATGTGTTGACAAATCTGGAAACGGCCACAGCTGCTGCTGATCTGGAGTCCCTCTGGCCAGTGGGTGGTCAGGCCCGCCCTGGGGCTAAAGCCTCAACGGTGGGGCTGGGCTCAGCTCCCAGAGCGCTGCACTGGATTCCTGCCGGCCTGCCTGGCTGTCCTCAGTGGGAGGTTAGCTTCTCTGTGTCATTTTCTGGGTTCCGCAGCTCCAAAGTTTGTTTAGAGTCCCCTTTTTACATGGATTGGGGAGGGTGGAAGCTGGAGCCCTGGGAAGGACGTGCTTCTACTCCGCCATCTTGGCTCCGCCCCCTTTAAAATCGAAGATTGTGCTTTCTTTAGAGAGGGAGTGGGGTATGGAACATTGAACATGGAGTTAGGAAGACCTGGGTTCAGATTCCATCTCAGTTACTTACTAGTGTATGATACTAGATGAAATGATTTAACCTCTCTGGTTTTCTATTTCCTCATTGGTGAAGCGAGGGGTTTGGACTCATTGACCTGTAAGATCCCCTTCCAGCTCTAAATATATGATACTATTTTCATTGATGGGAATATACAGATTGAATCCCTACTATGATAGATGCACTGCCTTTGAAAATTTCTGTGGCCAAAAAAATTAGTCATCTTATGATGACTGGTGATGAGACTCTCCAAACTTTGCTGTCCCGGTGTTCAGACAAAAGACATAAAGTTAGTCTCTATCTCTTCGGATTCTTTGAAAATAAAGGCTTGCTTGGTAGAGTCTATTATGTTTGTGCTCTATTGACATAGCCTTTGGTGAAGTTTGACCTTCTTGGCACAGTAAAGAAGGTCATTAGAAGATGACTTTAGTAGTAGAGATAAATAAACATGCATATATAATTGAATGAATTTAAATTCATTTCAATTTACTTTCATTAACATTCCTCTTCTCAATAAGTATTTTACTTCAGCCCACCCAAATAGTAGGTGAACCTCACCCTCCTCTAATATAATCTTTGTAGACCTTAGAAATTTAATCTATCTTCAGTCTTTAGTCGTAAACAGTCAATAAGTAAATTGCCATAGTAAACAGTCAATAAACATTTATTAAATGTCTCTTATGTGTTAGGCACTGTGTTAACCACTGGAAACATAAAGAAAGGTACCTCTCTCCCCTGCAAACCCCCCCCCCCAAAAAAAAAATCCCTACCCTCCAAGAGCTCACATTTTAATGGGGTAGAGAACATGCAAATAACATTAGCTAAAAAAAGGCAGCAACCCTATTCTAAGAACTAAGTAGAATGTTAAGGTAAGTCATTGAAAATTTTTGATTAAATTAGGTTTGAAAGTCCCAAGTTAAAGGGAAATCTATCTTGATAAGTTGTTATGGCCATCCAATCTGCTTTATCTATGGAAATCTGAGCTAGATAATGGGTGATAGATATGCTAAAAAAAATGCTGAATTTGGGATGACAAGAAAAGTGGCTTTAAATTCCTCTTCTGGCATTTACTAGATTAATAAGCACAGCTAAGTTATTTGACCTCTTTAAGCCTCAGCCTCCTCATTGGCAAAATGGGAGTAGTAATATATACCTCTAGGGGTTGCTTTGAGTACCAAATGAGATAATGTATATAATGAGTTTGTGTATATGATGTCAGTTATTATAATTATAATTATTACTTTCTGATCCTTCTTAAATTGGGGGGGCTAGGGCAAACAACAGAGGGAACTTCAGAAATGAAAATAATAGTAACAATAATGCTTCGAGGATGCATGATTTCATTGGTATACCCTTCAGTACTGATCAAAAACACCTCACTCCTTAGTAGATCATTTCATGGGTATCATTCCCAACCCCCCCCCCCAAATCTAACCCATCTTTTTGTGCCCCACATTCTAGCCTTGATTCTCTATGAATTAGTGTGGGTCTTAGTTTGTAGACATAGATTCTGGAATTGGAGCATGTAGGAGAAATGGATAAAACCTGTGTTCTGGGAGTTTGGGGGAAACATCTCCCCAGAAATAGTAACCTTAGAGATCAAAGAAAAGGAAATAGGGGGTCGTGTAAAAGAAAGAAAGATTATCAGGCTATATTTTATTCTGAATCCAACCCTAACATACATTCTACAGATGAGGAAACTGATAATGTCCTGAGAAATGAAGTGATTTGTCCCAGCATCTGCTAATCGCATAGTTCAGATTGAAACTCAGGTCCTAAAGTCTCCAAATCTGCATTCTTTTCCTAATCATATTTGATTTCAGTGGAAGAATAATGATGCTATAGGAAAACATGCTCTAAATCACTATTGATTAGAGAAATGCAAATCAAAACAACTCTGGGGTACCACATCTCACCAGTCAGATTGGCTAAGATGACAAAACAGGAAAATGATAAATGCTGGAGGGGATGTGGAAAAATTGGAACCCTGATGCATTGTTGGTGGAGTTGTGAACTGATCCAACCATTCTGGAGAGCAATTTGGAACTATGCCCAAAGGGCTATAAAAAAAGGGCATACCCTTTGACCCAACAATACCACTTCTAGGACTGTATCCCAAAGAGATCATAGAAGTGAGAAAAGGAGCTGTATGTACAAAAATATTTATAGCAGCTGTTTTTGTGGTGGCAAAGAATTGGAAATTAAAAGGCATGCCTATCCATTGGGGAATGGCTAAACAAGTTGTGGCATGTGAATATAATGGAATACTATTGTGCTATAAGAAACGAGGAGCAGATGGGCTTCATATTTACCTGGAGAGACTTATATAAACTGATGCTGAGTGAGAGGTGCAGAACCAGGAGAACGTTGTACACAGTTACAGACACATCCTATCTCTGACACCTGAGTTTGATAGATTGGGCTCGTCTCAGCAATGCAAGGTTAGAAGACAGCTCCAAAGGACTCATGATGGAAAGAGATGTCCACATCCAGAGAAAGAACTGCAGAGTCTGAATGCAGATTGAAGCAAACGACTTGCTCTCTCTCTTTTGTGTTTTGTTTGGTTTCATTCCTTCTGTCTCATTGTTCACTCCATTGGTTATAATTCTTTTCTACAACTTGACCAATGTTTAGTGTGAAGGTATTTGTAGAATCTATATTTGATTGCATGCCGCCATGGGGGAAGGGGAGAGTGGAGGGAGGGGGAGAAAATTTGAAACTCAAGGTATTGTGGAACTGAATATTGTAAACTAAAAGTAAATAAATACATTTATTAAAAAGAATAATGATACTGATGCTTATGACTCACATTTATGTTATAAAACTGGAGTTTAAAAAAAGTCTTAAAATTATTTATACAAGCATTTATTATCTCTTCTTCCTATTCTATCCTGTCCCACTGCCTTTGAACAATTAAAAAAAATAAAACCTTCAAAGTATAGTCTAGCAAAAACAAATTCTCACATTGGCCTTGTCCCAAAATGTTTGCTTTATTCCACATTTTTAAATCCGTCGCCTCTCTGGCTGGAGATAGTTAATATATTTCATCCTCAGTCTTCTGAACACATGGTCTCTCGTCGCATTGATTAGATGTTTTTCTCTATAATGTTGTCGGTTTTGTATAAAATATTTTCCTAGTTCTGTTCACCTCGTTCTTCATCAGTTCATAGAGGTCTGCCCAGTTTCCTCTGAAACAGCAACCAAAAACCCAAGTCTTTTTCATGACATTTTAAAACAATGGAGCTTAAATGTAATTAAAAACATACTTTCTCCTGAAAATTAATATTTCTATTCAAGCTATAAGAAAATCTGGGGGATTCATAGTCACATAGCAATTCAAAATTATGTTTTATTGGATTAAGATGGATAAACATGTTTACATGAGTTCTTAAACTGGCAGGATAACTTATTTCATCCTCCCTTCATTCCTGCCCCCCCCCACCCCAACCTCTGTCACTGGTTTAATTAAACTGTAACATGACAGATAATTGCAATGAAAACTAGCAAATATCCTTTAGAGGCAGCTGATGGTGCACAGTGGTAGGCCCAGATTCAGGCAGATCTGGGTTCAAATATGAACTCAGATATTTACTAGCTATATGACCTTGGGCAAGTCACTTAATCTCTGTTTGTCTCAGTTTCCTCAACCATAAAATGCAGATGATAATAGCACCTACCCCAGAAGGTTGTAGTGATTATCAAATGAGATAATATTTGTAAAAAGCATTTATCACAGTAATTAGCACGCCAATGTTGTTGAGTCATATCATGCTCTTCCTGACCCAATCTGGGGCTTTCTTGGCAAAGATACTGGAATGCTTTGCCATTTTCTTTTCCAGCTCATTTTACAGATGAGGAAACCATGTGACTTGCCCAGGGTCAAACAGCTAATAAGTGTCTGAGGCCTGATTTGAGCCCAGATCCTCCGTATTCCAGTTCTGGCAGTCTCTCCACTGTGGCACCAAGCTGGACATAGTAGGTGCTATATAAATGTTTATTCCCTTCCCTTCTCTTAACTCCTCTCAACTTCAGTCACTGACTTAATTCAGCCATGGAATGAAAGATAATTGAAATAACCATTTCCACCATGGAGGGCTATTCATCTACTTAACTAGACTTTGGGGTGAAAGTTACGATATTGCTAGTAGGTAAGAGAACAGCTCTTTATCAGAACTTTGTGCCTTCCTATTGATTCCATTATTTGAAACCCAACTCAAATGCTGCCTTCTATGTGAAGCTGTCCTAAGCATTCCCAATTGGCAGCAACCTGTTTCTCTGCAGTCCTTTGGCAATTTTGTTACATAACACTGATTTTGTACTGCGTGGCATTGTCATATTTTGTGTACCTGTATTCTATTTTTCTCCTATTCTGTAAGTCCCTTAAGGACATATCCTATATATTTTTTTATACTCAATAGTAGTTAGATGGAGAAATGGGAGAGTCTGGCTTTAGAAGTCACCTAAGTCAATTCTCTCATTCTGAATCCCAGAGAGTAGGAATGAGTTGTCCCATGTGACACATGCAGCCAGGATTCAAACTCAGTCTGGGAGATTCCAAGTCCAGTGCTTTTTTTCAGAGTACTGTACTTAACTTACTGTCTTATACATCACAGGTGCTCAATAACTGTTGAAGGAATGGATGAGTAGAATATGGCGCCAGGGTCTAAGAAATAGATGTGATTATGATTAGGTTTCTCTGATTCATGGGTCAGATAAACTTATAATGTGGTTAATAAAGTTGTATATGGACAATGTGTTTGAATGTTGTATGTGCATTTTTGTATATAGAGGAGGAGGTAGGGAAGAGGGCAGGATACTAAGATTTACCTCTCCTGAAATATTTAAAAAGTCAAAGATATATCTTCTTCCATTTATATGAATTGGTTGGGATGTATTTCAACTTGGAGGCAAACAGATGGACTAAATTACCTCTGGAGACCCTGATAGTCATATGACTTGGTGATTACTAAAAACAAATCATTTGGCTTATCCATTGTACCTATAGTTTTGATCCAGAGTTATTTTTTACTTTAGACTTCTATTATTCACTGGGTGTTATTGGAGAACACTTTTTTTTGAGAGCTCGTAATCAGTTCAGGGAACCTATAATTAGGGACAGTTCAGTTTTCAATGAGTAGGTTAGAAGTAGCCTGTAGGCTGGGAGTCTTCCTGATGATTAGGAGAATAAATAATAAGTCTGGCACAATGACACATTGTCCCCAATTTCCCCACTTAGTCTCTGTGCCTAAAGAGTACTTTTGAAAACATTAATGACTCAATCATCCTTATGAGATAAGGTTAGTGTTTGTGCAACTGGAGCATTCTGATGATTGGATTAATACAGTCATGTGGTGAGTCATTAACTTAATATTGTTTACTTCCTGAGAGACTCTAATCATGGCAGCAATACCTGGGTGCTACCTCACTGGGCTGAACTACTTGTATACTTCCTGGTTCCAGTTGGCCTTAACTTAAATTGTGCCAAGGGAGTATCAGAGTTAAGGAAAGCACTATTTATCCAGTGCCCTGACATGCCCTGTGTGTTGGGCTCCTCTCATTGAACTTTGTTCTTGTTGGGACTGACAGCCTCTCTTCCTGTCAGATTTTGACAATCTTTATATGAAAGCCTCTCTTGCTGCTTCTGTGAACCATTCCCCTTCTGGCTGCTTCCTCAGAAGAACTGCTTCATACTTCCCCAGAGCCTCTTAAGTTTAACCCTTTCTGGCCCACTTCCCCAAATCATACCTTAAAGATCTATATAAATGCTAGAGATTAGATGTTATTATCCCTTTCCCTATCTTTGACTAAATCACCTGTCTTCTGCAGGAATGTCTTTTAGGCAGAGTTTAAGCCTATTCCTCTTTGTCCTTGGGCACCTCAAAATCATACAGAATAATGCCAGCATCACTAGTACCTCTTCCCTTAAACTCCTTCAAAGAAAGAAGAGTTACATAGAGCACCGACCCTGTAGTCAGGAGGACCTGAGTTCAAATGTGACCTCAGACACTTAACACTTACTAGCTGTGTGACGTTGGGCAAGTCACTTAACCCCAATTGCCCAGCCTTTCCCCTCCAAAAAGCAAAACAAAAAAACAAACAAAAAAAAAACCAACAAAAAACAAAAGAAAGGAGAGCTACTTCTTTGAATTAAGTAGCTCAGTTTGTCCTTGTACCTTTTATTTTTTTCTCTCTAGGTTTCACAGGATGAATTTATGTGGGAGCTAAAAGTTGAAGAATAAAAGACTGATAAACATGAGCTGGCAATTTGAAAGGCCACAGCCATGGTGAAAAGATCTGCTAAAATGAGATTAGCTATTCAGTTCCACTTTAGGCCCTGATGGCTGCAATTTTAGATGTATTATCACTAATGGTTCAGGCCTATGATTTAGTTTTAGGTTAGGGAACTCCCAGTGAGGAAGTTACATCCACCAATGCAGGTTTGCAATTGGTCAGCAACTTATAGTCTTAGAAAATTGCCAGAATGAATGAATGAATGAATGAAGCCATTTATTATGTGCTCACTATACGCAAAGCACTGACAATAAATATAGACAAGCCTGACCCTGCTCTCAAGGAGTTCGCATTCTAAAGGGGGAGACAGCACATATGGAAGTTATAAGTTCCAAGTCAGATGGAAAAGTCACATGGTCCTTAGGGTGTATTAGCAAAGCACCTTTTTCAGTGTCCTTCCCACTGATAAAACCTTATCAGTTTCTGATGTTGAACCGTTTGACAGTTCCAAAGACTTAAGTGGTAAGACTTAACTGCAGTACCTGCTACAACAGTTACCAGGCCATATCTTCACAGGGGTGTTTCCCAGGGTGATGGCTGAGGACACTGGGCTGAAATTCACACTACTGTTCCAGAAGGGTGAAATTAAGCTGATTGTTCAAAATCACACAGCCCGTACAGTGTATACCAGAGGCGAAACTTTTTGAAGGTAATTCATTGTCCACTACAACATAATGCTTCTCTTTACTCATATAATTAATAACTTTTTATAGAATAGTTTTAGCTTCTCCCACCCCGCATATGACCACAATCTAATCATTTAACAACCTCAGGGTCTCCAAGATCTCATCTATAAAAGTGGGAGAAGTAACACCTTATTTTT
>NW_027185616.1:24632910-24633478 GCF_028583685.1 Petaurus breviceps papuanus
CATACTACTTACATAGTGAATCAGTTGCTGGGTAAAAAATAAGGTGTACAGGTTCTAAATTCAAATACTTTTTGCTGTCTCCTGAGACAGGTTTGCATTATGACAAATACCATTCTGTTCATCATTCTTTGTTGGGAGAGTCTTTGAAATTCTCTTAGATTTTCTCAGTAGTGTACTCTGATAAAAAGCATTGAGTTATTTTGATAAAATGGCTAGGCACAATTTGGTTGTAATGATAACAGCTCAGAAGTATAATGCAGAAATTTCAGATTGAGTCAAAATAGAGTTTGTACTGATCATTTGTTTTCTCTGGCCTTCTTCATTTGATGCTGAATATCAATTGTATTTTCCACTGAGAGGAGTAAATTTTGCCAACAGTTTTAAAAGATTTTCTGTTTTTGGAGGAAAGGGACAAGGGGCAGCCTTTTTTCTCTTTGTTTGATAGCTGAGTGGTAAGATTTTAATTCCTCCTCCTCCCACACACACACACACACACACACATGCATACACACCATAAGTTATATTCCCACCATTTTATTGTTTGTTTATTTGTTTTTTGGCCTTTTGG
>NW_027185616.1:24633488-24676753 GCF_028583685.1 Petaurus breviceps papuanus
CTTTTACTCACTGCGCCACCTAGCCGCCCCTTATTCCCACCATTTTAAATGTTCGATGTATCTGACAGCTTACCCTTTCAAAACAAGATAGGAGGGTAGGTGGTGTTGGAAAACTACTTTTGTGTGCAAACTAAAGCAGTGTGACTTTTCAAAAGACCTGCTAGGATTGGACAAAAGAAAGGCCATGAGGTAATGAAATCCTCTGTCTCCGTAGAGATAAAGGTAGGCACACATATGTATACACACACACACACACACACACACAATTCCCTAATATGTTGCACAGCATAGTGGAAAAAAAAATCACTAGCCTGAGAATTAGGATATGTGATTTCTGGTCTTAACTCTACTAGCAACAATCTGCTTGACCTTGCACAAGTTTGTTTCTTCCTGGTCTCAGTTTCTTTATCTAGAGAATAAGGCCATTGGATTATATAATCCCTGAGATCCCTTAAATGGACTTCATGATATTTTTTCTATCAGTTTTATGGTGAGCAAAGTGCTTTGTAAAATGTAAAATAACAAAAACATGTATGTTATTGTTATTTTTACATTCTCATTCTTTTTATTTTATATTTGATGGCTTTCAAATAGGAACAGTGCCAGAAAAAATTGCCATCATTCTGTTGCAATTTTGATGGATTATTGCCTTATATAGATAATGTGAATGCTTTTTTAATTGAATAAAAGTTGTGCTATTTCTAAGCTCTTATTCTGTAGGTTCACTAAAAGTCCTTTTGGAATAATTCTGACAGCAGATGAAATGAGATGATTTTTTTTATTAGTAGTAGTATTGTGATGATGATCCAGCTCTTTATTTAGCGATTGTAACAAACTTTAAAAAAAATAAATGTTCTCCTGATGACACAATGCAGTAGTGAATCTTAGAAAACCATATTTTTTGAACAATCAAAATTGCAAGTGGGCTCAAAGGATAATGGAGAAGCACATAGTGGGTGTGAGTAGATGGTTACATATTTCCAACAAAAACCTTTGTTCAAGAAAAAGAGAAAAGGTCATTACAAAGGTAAATGCATGACCAATAAAGGAAGTGTGTCGGTCAAGAGTATGGATACCAGTCTGGGCATAGCACTGCTTTCTCCCTAAATGTACAAAAGGTAAAGTCTCCAGGTGGGTATATTCTCTATGGAGCTGCAGGATGCATAGAGAAAACGGACCAAAATCACCTAGGGTGAGGTGTGGATGACTTGTGATCTATATTGGAGGACCAGTGAAATTGCAAATCCATTAAAGTTAAAATATTTTTCTAGTTTTAACATTCTACAATTCTAAAACTGAATCTCCTCAGTAGTTCTTGCATACACATCTGAATAATGGCCATTCCATCTGTCATTTGTTGCCCACATGGCATACTTGTGTTACAGCATAGAATTGTAAATCTCAGTGTCTTCATGAATTTCTATAACTTAACCCCTTGTCTCCAAAAAGAGGATATGCCAAGTCATTGAAGATAGAGGAAAGTCTGTTTGCCTTAAAAGTCCTCAAGGATATTGAACTCTTTTTTTTAAATGCTTTATTAACTTCTGATTTAAATCATTCATTTCTGCCAGATTTTGAGTTACAAATTTTCCCCCTGTTTTTCCCCTACCCACAGCCCCAAAATAGCAGTCCCACAGGATATCCCCTCCTCCAGTCTGCTCTCTCCCATATTTTCTCCCACATCCCTTTTTGACTTTTCCAGTGGATCTCTATGCCACAGTGCCTGTATATCTTATTTCCCAATTATATGTAAAATAGCATTAATAATTTTATATATATATATATATATATATGTATTTGATTTTAAAACTTTCAATTCCAGATTCGTTCCCTTCCTCCTTTGTCTCCCACCCTTACTGGGAAGATAAGCAGTTCAGTATAGGTTGTACATATGTGGCTAATGCAAAACAATAACATAGTAGACATATTGTAAAAGACTGACTATATTTCCCTCCTTCCTATCCCACCTCCCACTTGTTCTATTCACTACTTTGATCCCATCCCTTTTCAAAAGTGGGTGCTTCCAACTTCCCTACCCCACCCCCCCGCCTGCCTCCCCTCCCATCATCCCCCCCTCATCCCCTTCCCCCTGTACTCTCCTGGAGGGTGAGATACCCTATTTAGTGTGTATTTCATTCCCTCCTCAAGCCAAATTCAATGGAATAAGGTTGACCCATTCCCTTTTGCCTTCCTATTCTTCCCCTCCATTGTAAGCATTTTCCCTTGCCTCTTCTATATGAGGTAGTTTACCCCATTCTGTCTCTCCCCATTTCCTCTCATTATATTTCTCTCTCACCTCTTAATTTCACCTTTTAAGTATTATCCCTTCCTGTTAAATTGGTCCTGTGCCCTCTATGTATGTATACCTGTAAACATATATACACACATTCACATATGTATTCATATGCCCATATACCCTCATATATAGACATATATTTTATTTTATTTCCTTCAACTACTGAGAAAAGTTCCATCAGTCACAATTATTGTTTTTCCATGTAGGAATGTAAATAGTTCAACTTTGATAAGTTCCTTATGATTTCTTTTCCCTGTTTACCTTCTCATGCTTCTCTTGCTTCTTGTATCAGAATGTCAAATTTTCTATTCAACTCTGGTTTTTTCAGCAAGAATGCTTGAAAATCCTCTATTTCACTAAATGACCATATTTTCCCCTGAAACATCATACTGAGTTTTGCTGGGTAGGTGACTCTTGGTTTTAATCCCAGCTCCTTTGACCTCCGGAATATCATATTCCCAGCCTTTCGATCCCTCAGTGTAGAAGCTGCCAGATCCTGGGTTATCCTGATTGTGTTTCCACAATATTCAAATTGTTTCTTCCTGGCTGCTTGTAATATTCACTCCTTAATCTGGGAATTCCAGAACCTGGCTATAATATTCCTAGGAGTTGTCTTTTTGGGATCTTTTTCAGGAGGTGATCGGCAGATTCTTTCAACCTCTATTTTGACCTCTGGTTCTAAAACATCAGGGCAGTTTTCTTTGAGAACTTCCTTGAGGATGATTTCTAGGTTCTTACTTTGATCATGGCTTTTAGGTAGTCCAATAATTTTAAAATTACCTCTCCTGGATCCATTTTCCAGGTCAGTGGTTTTTCCCATGAGATATTTCACATTGCCTTCTATTCTTTCATTTGTTTGGATCTGTTTAATAGCATCTTGATTTCTCATAAAGTCATTGGCTTCCATTTGCTCCAATCTAATTCTGAAGCAATGATTCTCCTCACTGAGCTTTTGAGATTCTTTTTCCATCTGGCAAATTTGTCTTTTTAAAGCATTCTTCTCCTCATTGCTTTTTTGAGCCTCCTTTGCCATTTGAGTTAGTCTGTTTTTTAAGGTGTTTTTTTCCTCAGTCAGGCTGTTGACTCTCATTTTGTAATTTTCTTGCATCATTCTCATTTCTCTTGCCAATTTTTCCTCCACTTCTCTTATCTGCTTCTTAAGGTCCTCTATGGCCTGTAACCAGCTCATATTTTTCTTTGAAGCTTTTGGTGCAGGAGTTCTGACTTCACTGTCTTCCTCCTGTTCCATTCTTTGTTCCTTTTTGTCCCCAAAATAGGAGACTAATGTTGGAATCTTCTGTCTGCTTTTTTTCCTTTGCCTGGTCATGTCACCCCTCAGTCACTTGACCCCTGGGCTTTTTGCCACAGTAGGATTCTGCCACCAGACAGGGGAGCTTTCAGTTTTCTCAGCTGGTGGAGGTATTAGATGGGTGCCCTCTCTGAGGTCTCCACATGCTCAGGCAAGCTGGACACACACCCCAGGACCTCCACCCTAGACTGCAATCCAGATCCAAGCAGATTCAAGCAAGAGCGATTACCCCTCAGACTGGTACTTGGTCCCCCTACACTCTGCAGGCCAGGAGCTGAAGCCTCCACGTGGCGCTGGCTGGCTGTACTGGCGACTCAGCGGCTTCTCACCCTGGGGGCAAAAGCCAACGCACTCCCATTTACTGGGTTCCAAAGTCCAGACTGCACTGACCTCTCACTTTGTCTTCCGCATCTATGTGTTGATAAATCTGGAAACAGCCACAGCTGATGCTGATCTGGAGTCCCTCTGGCCAGCGGCTGGTCAGGCCCACCCTGTGGCTAAAGCCTGAGCTTGGGGGTGGGCTCGGCTCCCAAAGCTATTCTGACTATTCCTGCCAGCTTGCTGGGCTATCCTCTGTGTCATTTTGTGGGTTCTGTAGCTCCAAAGTTTGTTTAGAGTCCCCTTTTTACATGGATTGGGGAAGGTGGAAGCCAGAGCAGTGGGGAGGTCCTTCTTCTACTCCACCATCTTGACTGGATATTGAGCTCTTACACCAGTTCTAAGCATATTCCTTTAATTGTGAGGTGTGTGTGTGTGTGTGTGTGTGTGTGTGTGTGTGTGTGTGTGTATGTTTTTTAAGGCTAAATTGAATTTGCTTTGTTACAATTTAAATCTACTCCCTATTGCTTGGAATTACAAAACAACTGGGTGAGACTTTCATAATAACTGTTTAAAGATAGCCATTACCCTTAAGCCTTTTAGCTTTAATAAATTAACATTCCCACTTAAAAAACACACAACTCAAAAATGTTTCCTAGGGTCTACTTTATTTTCTGAAAGTTTGCAAAGGTGGCAAAAGATGAGAATAGTCAATGTGGGAAAGACTGTGGAATAACAGGCATATACTGATACATTGTTGATGGAGTTGTGAAGTAGTCCAACCATTCTGGAAAGTAGTTTGGAATTATTCTAATAATCAAGTGACAAATTTCTGTATCTTTTGATGCAGAGATTACAGTGCTTGATAAACCTTTGAGACTTCATAGACAGAAAGAAAGGTGCCATATACAACAAAATATGTATCAACACTTTTTGTAGTGGCAAAGAATTGGAAATAAATCCGATTCTCATTAAACCAATTGTGGTGCATGAATATAATGGCATACTATTGTGCTATAAGAAATGACAAATAAGAACGATGCAGAAAAGCTTGGAAAGATAAATATGTACTGATGCAAAGTGAAGTAAGCAGAACCAGGAACACCATGCATACAACTGCACTAATATAAATGGAAAAGAATGACAATAAAAATAACAAACATTGAATTCTGTGTACTTAAAATGGCCACGTTTTTTGTTTGTTTGTTTTTCCTGAAGAAGATATGAAAAAAAAATACACCTTCCTTTATTCTTTCCTAGTTGGGTGACTGCAGTTGTAGAATATTACATATACTGTCAGACTTGGTCGACATGTTGGTTAATATTCCTTAACTGCATTTTTTTCCTATCTCATTCTTATTCTTCGTTATGGGAGGATTATATTTAGAAATGTAGGCAACAGAAAAATAATGTAAAATATCATTCCTTAATTTTTTTTTCCATGTGAGTTTATCAATAGGGATTCCCAAAAGATTGGTTAGTAATGATGTTATTACCTAGAGGTTTAGGGGAACCTGAGAATTGTGAGTTCAATCAGTGCTAGAAGAAGAGAAAGAACTGAGCTGCTCACAGCAAAGCTCTATTACCCTGCCATTATGGATAAACAATGGTGGCCCCATGGTGAGCAATTTAAGGATCTGTATTTTAAGATTAACTTTACTGTGTGTTCTCATAGACTGGATGCTTTTGTGTTGTCATAGCAATTTTGGTTGCTTTCAATTTTTAACTGAGACCTGAGTTAAAATCTGAGTTAAATTATCCAGTTGTCCTGGGTAAACCTCTGGGTTTCAGGAAGGACATGGTTACATTGTTAGAATTCCTGGGATACTTCTTTCTTTTAAAAGGCCTGAAATTCCTCCCCCCAACCCCTCTCCTTCATCCCAGGACATCAACCCCCTGGTTAAGACATGTAAGAGAATTATATCTAAGATAGTTTGTTTTTCTTCCTTTCTGGACATCTTGTATATTCTGGCTATTATTCATACCTCTGTGTTAGCTAGGGGTCATTCTTCCTGTATTAGGTAAGTTAGTGATGATGAGGCCTTCCTGAAATAGCCTAGGTTACATCTCTGATAAATCAGCTGTTCACACCAGCCCCATGCCATCAACCTCAAGTATGGTTTGAGAGTCATAATACCCTATCAATCAAATTTAGGAAACTATACAGAGGCTGTCATCTGTATTAGTGGAGAGACTGCCTGTAAGCATGTGGATGAAATTATTCGTCCTTGAAGCATTAAAATATTATTCTTATCATTGTTATTTTCTGTTGTATTTATTACCTGCGTTTTCAGCAGGGATGTGGAAAGCTATTGAATTTGAAACATAGGGACTGCCAGTGTGTTTTCCTTCTTGCTTCCTGTAACTTCATAACAGGATTTCCTTGTCAATCACTTCCCATATCCCCACACACCCATAATTCCCTATCAACATGTCCCTAATCTCTACTTAATTAGGCTAAATATCCATCTATTCGATGTGTCATGGAGGAGCTTTTGGGACTATGCCAGCCAAGCACCAGCTGTGGTAGGTCTTGCCAAGAGGGACAGGCTTCAGGTCAGTCCTGATAATGAACTCTATCTTCACTGGGCTATACCACATTTTCTATATCCTTATGAAAATTGTGAGCCTCCAGAGAGGGCAATTCTCTAATGAGGCGATGACAAGTGCTAAGTATCACACGGATTACTTCTGGATCTTATGTGTCATACTGATGTTGATTGTTTCCTGTGTCATGTGAGGTTTTTTATTTGTTTTCTTTTCTTTAAAAAAAAAACAGGTGTGGCATTCCTTGCTGACTTGTAGTCACCTTCTGATACCTATGGCCATCTCCACTAGCTCTTATCCTATATTTTTCCTCTTCTTTGCTAAATTTCTTGAGAAAATTATGTATATTAAGTGCTTCTCCTTGCTTATTTCTGACTTAACTTCTGAAAACTGGCATCTGACCTCATCATTCAACAGAACTTACTTCCTCCAAAGTTACTAGTGATCTCAGTTACCAAATTTCATGGTCCTTCCCCAATCCTCATCTTTCTTCACCTCACTGAGGCCTTCAGCATTCTCCCTGGATGCTCCCCTTTACTTTTCACGACAGTGTCCTTTTCCTCGTTTTCTTCCTATTTACCTGACCACTCCTGTCTCTTTTTCTGGGTCTTCATCCAGGTCATGCCCACTAACTGTGGGTGTCCCCTCAAGATTCTGTTTTGTTTCCCTTTAAATTGTTTTTTTCTTGGTGACCCCATCAGTTCCCATGGGTTCAATTATCATTTCTAAACAGATGATTCATGAATTTATATATTCAGCTATAATCTTTTTTATGAAGTTCCAGTCTCACATGAGGTAGCTGGATGACAGAACAGGGCTTCATAAACTATGGGTCATGACCCCACATAGGGTCATGAAATATTTGGTAACAGTAAGAGGTTTCTGAACGTACAAGGATCAAGAACTAATTAAAAATCAAACAATTAATGAATCCGAGGTGTTTCTGGCAGCACTTGTCAATGTTGCATCATGTAACTTCACTGCCATCTTGGTTCTGAACACAAAGTATGTACACTTTTCAGTGCACACACCCTCAGGACATTTGATCCCAAGGAACACTGCTGAAATAGGAAAAGGGGTTGGGACTGGAAAAAGTTTAAGAAACCCTGGCCACAGAAGATAGAACTTTGGGCCTGGAATCAGGAAGACCCGAGTTCAAATCTGACACTTACTATCTATGTGCCCCTAAGCAAGTCACTTAACCTCTGTTTGCCTTAATCTGCTGGAGAAGGAAATTGCAAACAACTCTGGATCTCTGCCAAGGAAATTCCATGAATGGCATTGGAGAGCTATGAATGACAGGGTCATGAAGAATTAGAAACAACTAAATAACACCACCACAGTCTACTTGCTACTCCCTGCACACAATACACTATCTCCTAACTCTGTCTTTTCAGTGACTGTCTCTCATGTATAGAATGTTCAGTCTCTCCACCAGTACCTCTGGGCTTCCCCTAGATTCCTTAAAGACTGAACTTCAATCTTATCTTTTACAGGAGATCTTTCCAGGTCCCCCTACTTCTAGTGCCTACCTTCTGTAATTACCTCCCATATATGTTTTATATAGCCTTTATTTTCATCATTATTTGCATATTTTCTCCCCCATTAGAAATGTGAGCTGCTTGAGATCTCTCCTTTCCTTGTATTTACCATATTACCTGACATATACAAAGTGCTTAAAAAAATGGTAACTCACTGACCTTTAGATCTTTTTCTGAACTATTTATGCCAAAATATTCTATTGACATCTTATTTGGTACATGGCTATTAGCTGTAGCCCACCTGTCTGGCCTTTTAATGTACGTATCCATTTATACATACCCAATAACAGTAGTCCCCTAGCTTCTTAGTTCTTCCTCCTAAGCTACCTTCCTTCTGTGTCTCATGCTTTGAAAAACACTAGCTGACATGTTTATTTATTCACTCTTGGGTATAGGAGGTCTGTTTTGTTTTGTTTGCTTGTTTTTCCTAACATAGACTTTTCACACTGTTTTTATTGGGCTTCTTCCTGTTATTAATTGTTTTCATTTTTGTCCATCTCAATAGATTATACAACAGTCCACAAATGTCTTGTTAACCCTCACCATTTCTACTCACCCCAACTCAGTACCATCTACAAACTTTATGTGCTCTGAATTCCATTGTTTATTTCACAGGTTCCCTGATAAAATTAGGGAAGTTACTATACTTTTAATTGTCATGTGATCTATGACTCAATAACAACCTAGAGTGATTTGAAACTGTCTACTGCTACTCATTACTACACATCAGTCACTTAGGTACTCAGAAAAAGAGGAAGTGACTTTTACGGCAAAAGAATTCTCCAACATATTCCAGAACGGTAGTAGGTTATGATTTTGCAACAGTGGGGATAAAGTCAATGCTTGCTTTATGCCTCCAGACATCTTTTTGAGGTGTTTTGAAACCATCATTTTAAAGTTGAACTTTCTTGAGCAGTGGAGTTAAGCAAGAACCAATACACCTAATCTCTAACCACATCTTCAGTCTCTAAGCCATCTACTCTGTCTCTCAGAGGTATAATTTTCCTAAAGTCATACACTAAAATTTCTGGACAATAATGTGGGGGAGGGTCTCTCATTTTTTTTAAATCATGGGAAAAAATGTATCTCTAATTGCATTACCTTCATGATAGGAACAGGGCATGCTGACACGAAAGGCAGGTTTGCTTTTTGGAGGTAATTAAGACATACAATACTGCCTAACAACATGGGGTCAATGTCACATGAAAAGCCAAAATCATTCTTTCAGCTAGGGAAGCCTCATAAAAAGATTTAGTTTTGATTTTTTTTGGGGGGAGCAAATGATTGCAGTTGATTTTATTGGAATACTTTAGGCAGATACTTGGTATGTCTGGTATCCTTGAACAGTACACATATCACATATGCTATGTGTGTGGAGAAGCTATTAAAATAATGGCAATGAATCAATAACTCACAAATCATTATATGGTTTATGATTCATTTTTCTTTCCTCATCCCTTTCTTTCCTCCTTCCCCTTCCATCCCCACCTTCCAGGCATACACAATAAGCCCGCATAGCTGCTTTTTAGTGGTGGGGAGGGCATGAGAACTATTTTTAAGTATTTGAAGGGCTAACACTTGGAAGAAGGTTCAGATTTTCTCCTTTTGTCCCAAAAGACACAACTAGGAACAAAGAATGGAAGCTTCAAACAAGCAAATTTAGACTGAATGGAAGAAAAACTTCCTGGCAAATAGAACTGTCCCCAAGTGGAATGGGTGGCCTCAGGAGGTAGTAAATAAGTTCTCCCTTACTATGACTTCTTCAAGCAAAGGCTGGATGTCTATTTGTTCAGTTTGTTAGGAGGATTCCTGTTTAGGAAATGCTTGCACTAAATGACCTCTGAGGTCCCTCTAAATTAAAACCCTGTATTTCTGTGATTAATTGATCCTTGATAGCCAAACAGGACTATTCTCCATTCCCCCAAATGTATTTCAAGCTTTCCCATATCTCTGTATTCAGTTATGACATCCCCTACCTTGGAAAAGCACTCTTCCTACACCTGTGCCAGTTGATGTAATTTTCATTGCTTAAAGTCCAAATCGACTGCTTCAAGACCATGAAATCTACGTCATCATTTGGAAGTGATGCTTCTCTCTTTTGAATTTTCATACACTTTTCCTTCACTTCCATGTTCTACTTTATATTACGTTTAAATATTTATTGAAGCCTTTTTTGGCAATTTCTTTATATTTCTCTCCCCATCTCTTCTCACTTACCTGCCCTATGAACCTTCCCCTATAACAAAGAAAAATATATATAAGCAAAACCAACTGGCAGATAGTCTGACAGGGCATACACTATAGCTCTTCCATGACCCCTCACCTCTTCAACAAAAGAGAGGTGCATTTCCTCATCTCTTCTCTGGGGCTGTGATGGATCATTATAATTATACAACATTTAGCATTGCTTTATTCCTCTTTTTATTTACATTTTTGTAGTCATTGTATATATTTTTGTTTGTTTCTGCTTACCTCATTCTGTATCAATTCATACAAGTATTCACATGTTGTCTGTATTCCTCATTTTCATAATTTCCTATGGTATAGTAACATTTAATTTCATTCATGTATCATGATTTATTTATCTATTCTCCCATCCATGGGTGTCTACTTTGTTTCCAGTTCTTTTTGTTTTAATGATAAAAAGACTGAGATGAATATTTTGGTATATATGTGACTTTTTTGTCTTTGACTTCTTTGGGGTATATGCCCAGGGATAAAGTTATATGCCTTTGGGTATAAAGGTCTGAACAGTTTAGTTACTTTTTTCATATAATTCCAAATTATTTCAAGAATGTTTGGACCGCATCACGACTGCACCAACGATATATTGGTGGGACTGCCTTCCTACAACTCCTCTAATATTGACTTTGAGCTGTCCACATGTAGAATAGGTTGCCTTGAAAGGCGATGGGTTCTTCTTCCTTTGAGCTCTTCAGGCAGAGGCTGAATAACCATGTGTTGTCTGTGTTATACTGGGGTTCCTTTCATGTTGAGTGAGACTAGATGATCACTTGGGTCCCTTCCAACTCTCAAATTCTATGATTCTATGGCTGCCTTAACCAAATTTATTTGTGAACACATATTATCCTCTTTAAATGATTATGATCTCCTTGAGGGCAAGTACCATTCATCTCAGTGCCTTGCCCTCCCCTTCCAACACCTTGCATGGATGCCTTTCAAGGAGTATTTGCTGAAATATACTTGTTGAATGGATTTGAGTGGAGATTTAAATTATAGACTAGATAAGACTTCTGCCAACATAATGTGGATACATTACCTCTCAGGATCTCAGTATAGAATGGAAATAATTTTGTGCTATCAAAATTTACGTCAATGAGCACAACTCTTGAAGTTTCTTTGAGTTGGAAAGACTTGAAGTACTTGTCTGTTGATGAACTTTGTTTACAGACATGCATAGAATGTTGACCAGTTATAATCAGGTACTGGCACCCCTGGGCTATGCTATATCCATACCAATATATCAATATCTGAAGACCAGTCTAGCTAAGTTTAGAGGAATACATCACTAGACTGGTCAAAGGATGATGAGTTTTTCAGCTATAGAATCTCATGAAGCCCATTGAGTATAGAGGGGCTGAAATCTGCATTGGTGAATAGAGGACTCACATAGACAAAATTGCTGATCTCAGAAGCTTTGGAATACTTCAGTAACAATCCCCTTAAAGCAGAGATTAGCTATACTGTCACTCTTTAAGAGGCACTGAGATGGAATCATCACAAGTTAGCTCCCCTGTCTCTTTTATTGGGTTCTCCTCTTTTAATGTGATGGTCAAACCCTTGAATCCCCAAGATTGCGGAACATTTCTAGTGTTCTTCTGTTAAGAACTCTATTAGGGATGAGCTTTGTAATATCAGAGATGCAAAAGAGTTCTTTGAAAATTGTTGCACAGACTCTTTTTTTTTTAAAGCAATTGGGGTTAAGTAACTTGCTCAAGGTTACATGGCCAGGTGTTTCTGGGTGGGTGCTAATTGTCTGAGCCCGGATTCGATCCCAGGTGATCCCAACACTGGGGCCGGTGCTCTTACTCACTGAGCCACCTGGCTGCCCCTGTATAGACACTTCCTTAGACTTGTGACCTTTTCATGGCTAGTTCTTTACTGCTCCAGCCCTGTTGCTGTTGTAACTTTCTCAATGAATTCATACCAAGGTCTATAATTCCATTTTATAAGCTGTTTTCTTTTTATAAAGTGCTATTTTCCACAAATATCATTTCAACATATAATATAGAATGAACCTCTGAAATCAGCTTATTAAAATTACCTATGTTAATTATAGGCTAGGGCCCCTTGGACATGAGCCCCTGAAATAACACCCAGGTTCTAGCCATGCTTAGGTCAGCAAGTACCCCAAAATATAGCTAAAAAATTCTCACCAATATATATTTTTAAAACCAGGCCAGTCAGAGGACATATTAATTCAAAGGAAAAGACACTTAATTGAAGCCTGGCATTGCCATAGAGATGCCACCCAGAATTAATCAGTCCAGTGACATGTCAGAGCCAGGATTACTGGGAAGAGTTCCACAGACAATTCTAGAAGAAAGAGGACAGAAATGAAGTAGGGTTAGAATTGATGTGGTATACTCCATCTTGGTGTCCTGTGGGGAGATACTGGGCTCTCAGGCATTTTCTACCACTCCCTTCTCCCCCTAACTCCTACCCCTCACCAGGTTTTCTCTTCAGGGAAATTAGGATAAACTGCTGAATTACAGATGCTGAGTTTAATGAGGATGTTTGCTGCATTGATGAGGACACAGACTGGTGAGCTAACCTGAGCACCCATCAGAGACACCTACCCTTTTCTCTTCTAACCACATCAGGGAAAGAAGATAACCTTCTAAGTAAGCAGCTCCCTGTTTAATTAACTTGGAGAGACATTGAGGTCTCTTCTCACAAAGAGGAAAGAATCTAATCAGAAAAGACATTTTACACTGTTGTCAGAGTCATCTTGCACTTGGCACTGCATATTTAATGTGCTGTATACCTTTGAACTTTTGCTCTCTCCATAATTATTATTTGGTCTCCTCTCCTTTATATAAAAGAAATTAGTGGTCACTAATTCTTGTTGCATGATCAATGTTGGCATCATGAATAAAGGTTGGGTCTGGTTGGTCTGGGAAAAATAGTAGATGAATCTAGCCTCTAGTGAGAGGTATGTTGTGAAAAGACAGAGTAATGTTTTCTTCTTAAAGAAATAACAAACCTTTGTTATCACCCTGTGATTATATTAGTTTGCCAGTTTGATCTTATTTTATAGGACAGAGATATAGCACCACTTCAGAAAGGTTGCCAAGCCCTGGGCTAAAATCAGGAATAAACCATGCGTTACCTTGAACTTTCAAATTCCTAGTTTCATACGGGTTAATAAAAGAAGTGAAGACATACATGGTCTGATCAATGACCCTTAGACGGAGTAAGGAAGACTTGAGTTAAAATCCTTCTTCAGAAATGGGCATGTCATTTAATCTTTGTCTGCCTCAGTATCTTTATTATGAAATGAGGATAATAATAGCACCTGGTTTATAGGATTGTTGTGTATATTATGCAATCCATGTAAAGTTTTTTTTCTGGTTTTTTTTTTTTTTACAAACTTTAAAAGTTCTGTATAAAGTCACTTGTTGTAACATGGAAGGCAAAACTTCCAAAATTTCTTGGCTTCTAAGGAAAGGATGTTGAATCAGAACGATCGGGGCTCCTAGTCACTTTCATGGTGACATTGTCCTGAAGACTTTGCTCATCTGGTTGCCTCCCACTTCCAGTACTTCCGGAATTTCTGTTCATCAGCATCAAAGTGATAGGGCTACGAAACATTGCAGTGTGATTGCTATCTGGGAGTCAGGCAGGAGGAACAGGGTGACTTTAAAAATGGGCTAACTGACAGATATCTTTTTATCTGGTAAACAGAAGGTCAGTCAGGAAGTACAAGGGAGCACTTTTTTTTTTTTTTTGCCTTTTGGAGGGCAATTGGGGTGAAGTAACTTGCCCAAGGTTACACAGCTAGTATTTTTGTGTGGGTGTTAAGTGTCTCAGGCCAGAACTGAACTTGGGTCCTCCCAACTCCAGGGCCAGCGATTTACTCACTGCGCCACCTAGCCGCCCCGAGAGAGCCCTTTAAGGAAGGTTTCTTAGGGAAAAAAATTGCAGGACTGTAGTACAGCAGAACCCCTTAGGCAAGAAGATTATGTCAGATTTTGTCATAATGACCTCAAATTCAGAGGTCTCAAATTCATAATCATTTCCAGAAAGAAGGCTCAGAGGTGTAGGAACATATGATTTCGTAGAAAGGCCACTAATAGATGGTCAAAATATATGAATAGGCAGTTTTCAAAGGACGAAACCAACGCTATCCCTAATCATATGAAAAAGTGCTCCAAATCAATAATAGAGAAGTAAAATTTTAAAAAATACTCCAAAGTACCACCTTATATCCATCAGATTGACTAAGATGACAAAAAAGGAAAATGACAAATGCTGGAGAGGATGGGGGAAACAGGCACACTGATACTGTGATACTGTGAGCTGTGAATTAGTCCAACTATTCTGGAAAGCAATTTGAAACTGTGCCCCCAAAGCTACTATACTGTTAATAATGCCTCTTTACTCATCAATACTGGTGCCAGGTTTGCACTCCAAGGAGATCAAAAGAAGAAGAAAATAACCATATGTATAAAAATATTTATAGCTTCTCTTTCTGTAGTAGCAAAGAATTGGAAATCAAGGGGGTGACCATCAATTGGGAAACAGCTGAATAAGTTGTGATATATGAATGTGATAGAATACTATTGTGCCATAAGAAATGATAAAGGGGATAGTTTCAGAAAAACTTGGAAAGATATGGATGAACTAAACTGAGTATAACTTTTGATTCAGCAATACTGCTACTAGGTCCTAAAGAGATCATAAAAAAAAGGGGAAAGATCCAAATGTACAAAATATTGTTAGCAGCTTTTTGTGTGTGTGTGGTGGGAAAGAATTGGAAATTGAGGGGATGTCCATCACTTAGAGAGTGAGTGAACAAGTTGTGGTATATGAATGTAATGGAATACAATTATGCCATAAGAAATGACAAGCAGGCAGATTTCAGAGAAACCTGGAATGACTTACATGAACTGTTGCTGAGTGAAGTGAGCAGAACCAGGAGAACATTGTACACAGTAACAGCAACATTGTGCAATGGTCAACTATAACTTAGCTCTTCTCAGCAATACAATGATCGAAGACAGTTTCAAAGAACCTACGATGGAAAATGCTATCCATATCCAGAGAAAGAACTGATGTAGTTTGAATGCAAATTGAAGTACTATTTTCACTTTATTTGTGTGTGTGTGTGTGTGTGTGTGTGTGTGTGTATGCTGCCCTTTGGTCTATTTCTTTTTTTCACAACATGATTTGGAGATATGTTTTATATGATTGCTCATATATATATATATATCAAAACTATATAAAAATATTTTTTAAAAGTAAAAAAAAAATGCTTACCATTTTAGGAAAGTGAAAGAGGAGGGAGGAGGGGAGGGAGGGAAAAATAGGGAATTTAAATTTTTTTTAAAGATTGTTAGAATTGTCTTTACATGTAATTGAAAAAGAAATACTATTTTAAAAAAAGAAAAATTGTCCTCCAGATAATACCAGATTAAACCTGGGGCAATGTTATGACAATAATAATAATAACTACCATGAAAACGATGTGGATGAACTGATGAAAAGTGAAGAGAATAGAACCAGGGGAACACAGTAGTAGCAACATTGCAAAGATAACCAATTTTGAAAGACTTTAACTCTGATCAACACAATGACTCATCACAATTCGGAAGCATTCATGATGAAACATGCTATCCATCTCCATAAGAGAAATGATGGACTTAGAGTATAGAATGAAGGTATTCTTTACTTTCTTTTTATTGCTTTCTTTGGGGAGGAGGGTGGAACATGGACAATGAAGAAATTTGTTTTGTATATTGTATAACTGTACATATCTGTAATAGGTTTGGTTTTTCTTGCCTTCTCATTAGGTGTGGGAGGGAGAGAATTTAGAACTAAAAAAAGTCACTGTGCTTAAAACATTTGGTAAATTAATCTTTTTTTTTAAGGGGACTGTTAAAAGTTAGCCTCTACGTTATCAGGAAGATAAACCAGAAAAGGAGCATGTAAGTGCACCATTGAGTATTATGGCTAATCTTAGTTCACATGGTAAAGTGCATCATTCCCTCTCTGAAGAATGATGCTCAGGCCTAAATTTGATACTTGGCATCGACTAATTAGCGTTGACTAAGCATCACTCTATTGAACAGATATCAAAAGTCAACAAAATTGGTCTGATAAACCCCTCCAGAGTGAAACTGCGGGGCTGTGTCCTGTGAAGGTAGTCAGAGCAAAGAAAAAGAAAAAAGGATCTAATAACTCTTCAGGTGGCCATATCTAGTGTATAAGAGGGTGATATGTAGATGATTTTCTGAAAAGTGGGTAGGCAATCCCAGCATGCCACTGTTCCCAGTTAGAGTAAAAAAAATCAACAGTAAATAAGTAATTATCATTACTGCTGAAACAGACATCGAGATCAGGTAACTTTTAGGCAAAGATGGCAGCACTTCTTCACCTACACTCTTGGCAACTTATCTTCAGTTTTAAGGGAGGGATTAGGTTAACTCCTGCGAAACTGGTTCGGTCAGAAACAATGACTGAGTTATGTGTCTCTGGCATGTGTTATTTTAGGATCAAAGAATTTAGAGCTGCAAAAGACCTTGGAATCATTTGAGTCAGTGTCCTCGTTTGATAGAAGAGGAAAGTAAGGTCTAGGGATCAGAGGTGATTTGCCCAAAGTCACACTGGGCAGGTGCTGAGTGAAGATTGTAATTCAGGTTCTCTGACGCCAAATTTAGTGTTGTCTCCATTACACCAGTCAATCAGCAAGCATTTATTGTGTCAGGTACTGCATTAAGGATTGCAGAAAAAGGCCAAAGATAGTTCCCGTTCCAGAAGAACTTATACTATGCCTTTTGACAGTTATAACAATGTTAAGGTATGACTACTATATGACTTGTAGTTTCAAGGGAGGGAAATATTTAAATTTTGTAAAAATAGATGCAGTTGCCATTATTGGCCACCTTACATAAATCCCCAATTTTCTCATGCTACCTTGAACAGCTTCTTAGTTTTTCTTCACTGGTATCCCTACTAATTTTATATTTCTCTTTCCATTTTCATTTTTCACTTTGACCTTATTATATTAATTTTGGCACTATACCTTACCCTTACCTCTTGTTGTATAGCTTTGTTCCTTTGGCTAGATTTAGAGCCAGACCAGAGCACCCAAGTTACAATTCTAGATCTGTTATCTATTTTGCCAAGACAAAGTGTCTTTGGGACACAGTTTCTTCATCTATAAAATGAAGGCTTGGAATTGGGTGATATCTAAGGGTCATTCTGAGCACTTAGATGGCTCAGTGGATAGTTGCCAGGGTTGGAGTTCTTTCTGAGTTCAAATCTGACCACAGATACTAACTAGCTGTGTAACCCTTGGCAAATCACTTCACTCTGTTTACCTCAGTTTCCACATCTGTAAAATGAACTGGAGAAGGAAATGGTAATTTAAAGGAATGGAAATTTAGAGGAAAGTCTTAAATGAGGTCATGAAGAATTGGACATGACCAAGCAACAAGAAACATTCCAGCTTCCCATATACCTTTCCTAATCTCCCTAAAGAGTCATTCATAGATCCATCATGTCTACTGTTTTGAAATGGAATATCTTTCGAATATATCATTTTAAAATGTATGTTGCCAACATCCATGTTCCTTGGAGCATCTGCCTATCAGTTCTCCAAATGTCTAGTAATATTTGTGAGTATCAAAACAGTATTGTTATCCTTTGTTTGCCAACAGCAAATATAACAGCTCCATTTTTTTGTTGAAACAGAAATTTTGGGAATAGTACTTCTGGGTTCCTTGAGTTAACAACGGGACTATGTAAAAGATGTTTGAAGCATGGATTTTTCCATAGGATTGGACCTCTGGGAAGCTGGAAAAACCATGATGATGATTATTATTATTCCCAACATTATCTATTGCAATATAACACACAACATACAAAGTATTTCCAATGCACAACTAAAGTTTATTACTGTTTGAGGGAAGTAAAGGATGGGATCTCTACACCCATAGTAGTTTGTCTCTGGCATTAGTCAGGGCCATAGTGCAGATGACTGTTAATTATTCAGGATTTCACCCCTTGCTATTATTATGTCCTAGTTTCTAAGTCTATGACACTGTGTCACTATAATGTTGTGTCACTAATGCACCATCCCCAATTATCAGCTCCTCCTATTCATTGGAACCCTAACTTAATTAATTATTCAAACCACCATGCTCAGGGATAAACAAATATTTTAATTATATTAGACATGTCGCACATATAGTAGTTCCCCAGGATCTAAGTTTAGATAGACTGGGTCTATCTAATTAATATTTGAAACTAACTTAAAGACACAACTCTTTGGCTCTTTATTTTTCCATCCAGGATGCTTGCTAGGAAATCTCTAAATATAGATTATTTATGGTTCCCTACTGGCATGGAAAAATTAATCCTCTGATCCTATACAAGCACTCAAGATAACAAGAAGCCAAAAATACAGGACAACTTTATTCCACCCGACAGAAAATGCATAAAGCATTCACAGTAACCAATAAAAATAAGCACAATTCTCCTTCTCTAGTGTGTTTCATGTTTCCCAGAGTTCTAAAGTCCTTCATATCATAGCATGACTCTGCAGTCTTTACTCAACTCAGGAAATAAACAAACTTGGAGTTGCACCAACATTTTAGTGAGTCTACTTCAAACCCTAAAAGATATGCAGCCTTATGCCAGTACCCTAAGGTCATATATTCCCTCAGAGAGACAAATGAACTTTGAAATGCTAGTTAGACACACCCCCTTTACCACTGAACCAAACTACCCAAATAACTCACGATGGCATCAGAGGGCAATGTCCACATTCCTTACCCCACCCCAATATTATGACTTTAAGTTCTTGAACTTCTTTAGATTCAGTACATCATGCATATTCCTGTGTATTTCTTGGTATTCCAGGAGGAGGGCTAAGCCCTTAGGAAGACATTTAGTAAAACAAGGATAGATTGCATTGAGTGAATTTCCTGATGCTAGAGGTTTCTCATGCCTAGTGAGTTACCCAGAATATGAAATATAGATCAACAAATCCAAATATGTTTCAGTTCAACTTGCAGGGACTGCACAAATTTACCCAGGTGGAGGGGAGTGTGCCTAAAGGGTTGATCTAGGAGAGGAGTTCCTTGATCACCTTGATGAGTTATAGATTGCTGAACTTTGGAACCTCTGAGAGCATTTTCCTATGAAGGGTGAAATTACGTCCATTGCTTTTGAGTTGTTTCAGTTGTGTTCAACTCTTTGGGGCCTTCTTGGCAAAGACACTAGAGTGGTTTGCCATTTCCTTCTCTAGCTCGTTTCACAGATGAGGAAACAGAGGCAAAGAGGATTAAGTGACTTGACCAGGGTCACACGGCTAGTAAGTATCTGAGGCTGGATTTGAACTCAGGAATATGAGTCTTCCTGATTCTAAGCCCAGTGCTCCATCCACTGTACCACCTAGTTGTCTACTGTGTCCATTACCATTTATTTAAGGTGCCTGATAAAAGTAAACATTTAATAAATGTATATTGACTCACCTCACTGAGAGGGCCATGGACATTTCCTTAGGGCTGAATGAGGTATTACCTGAACAAATTGATGAACCACAAATAAAATACATATTAAAAATTTTTTTAAATGTATATTTAGGGGCAGCTGGATGGCACAGTGAATGGAGCACTGGCTCTGGAGTCAGAAGGACCTGAGTTCAAATCTGACCTCAGACACTTGACACTCACTGGCTGTGTGACCTTGGGAAAGTCACTTAACCTTAACTGCCTTGTCTTCCCCTCTTCAAAAACAAAACCAAACAAAAAAGTATGTTTAACTATATATATCACAAAATGTATCACTGTAAATATCTTGAACCCAGACAAGGCAGAAAGCTCATTTAAGATGGAATCCACTTGTTTAACCCTTCAGTCTCTCAAACTGCTGACAGGAAGAATAAAGACTTTTGTCTCCTGCCACCCAGGATGTGGGGGTAGTATGGCTGTCGCTCACAACACTTGCTAGAGGAGTAGACAGTTCTCATAGTTGGTCATAGAAGATCAAGCATCGGGAAAGTACTCATAGCTGGTGTTCTGGGCTTCTTTGCTTGGGGTTTTGCTACTTTCATGAATGCCAGAAGATCAGTAATTTTGCCTCTAGGGCAGGAGGTTCTCAATCTAGGGTCCATGAATTTGTCAATTTTTAAAGAAAATTGATTTTGATAACTGTATTTAAACAATCACATATGTGTGTGTCATCTTTTCTCATGCTATGTATTTAATATTTAAAATTGAAAAATATTATTTAAAACATTCATTAAATTTAAATTTAAAAACATTATTTGGAGATGTTCATAGGCTTCACCTGACTATAACAGGAGTCCATGACAAAAAATAGTCAAAGAACCCCTGCCGTACAGTCTACATCTTCTATCTGTCTGATCCTCTAACCCTAATACTAGAAAAGGGTTACAACCCAAATGCCCCTAGAAGCTAATGCCCATATGCAGCTCCACTTGCCTTTTATCTTTAAATCTTTTGTCATTCCATCTTTCATTCTACTTTATGCCTCCTAACTCTATTCTTCATATTCACTATGGCATCTAACACCTCCAGCATTTATTTATCTCCTAAGACATTGCTCTTATACTGGCTTCACTTTCCTTTCTTCACTACCCCCCTCCTTATTTGAACCAGTTCAGCCCTACACGATCCTCTTCTCTTGGGTCCCTTGCCTCCTTATCTTATCTTTGATCATACCCTGCAAAGTCCAGACATTCGCTTCTTCCATTCTCATTCTCATGCTGTTGAACTAAGCTGTGATGACTGGGTCCATTACAAATTTATGTTATGTGAACTCAGCTGAACTCTCTCTGTAGCAAGGCAATCCTTTTACATCTCCATAACTGATTCACTCTTCTACTCACCACAGCAACTTTTCCAAACCTTTTCATAACTTTTCAAACTTCCTGTGACTCCTCTTCCCCACACCACTTCAGTTGAGAACTTTGCTGCATATTTCACTGAAAAAGATCAGGCCATTCACCAAGTGTTCTTCTCCCATTTATCTTCAGTTTCTGTCTACTGGCTGATTCCCTATGATCTATAAACATGCTCGTGTCTCCTAGATTCTCTAAAAACTTTTCCTTTATCTCTCTATTCCTGATAGATAGACCACCCACTCTCTCTTACCTTATTTTTTATCTTATCATTATTTAATTATTTATAGTTTAGTTCTATTTATATTATTATTTATTAATTCAAACAATATTATTAATATATAATAAATAATATTAAATATTATAACTATATAAATAATATAATAAAATTATTAATATAATTGATAATTAATATTAATATTTTAAATGATATAACTGAAAATTTTATAAGCTTTAAATTTGCAAATAACTTTAGAGACATAATCTCATTTACATTTAACAACAAACAGTCATATGAGATTAATAGTAAAATATTATTCCACTTAGCAGATGAGGAAAACTTAGCTTCATTTGTTTGTATTTATACAACTAGTATCAGAGTTTATATTCACATCCAAGCTCATCCAGACACTATTCCCAAAAGTCTTTCCTCTAAACTCTCCTGTCACTATTTTTTCTCCTTTTTAAAATTTTGTTTTTTTAAATTAAATTTTATGTTTATTTTTAGTAAAAAAACAGCAATCCCACTGTATACCTCCTCCCCCAATCTGCTCTCTCCTATATCCTCCCCCCTTCCCTCCTCCAACTTTCCAGTAGGGCAAGATGGATCTCCATACCCCAGTGCCTGTATATTTTATTTCCCAGTCGCATGTAAATAATAATGATAATAATAATATATATTTTTTAAACATTTGATTTTAAAACTTTGAATTCCAGATTCTTTCCCTTCCTCCCTCATCACCCACCCTTACTGGGAAGATAAGCAATTCAATATAGGTTGTACATGTGTAGCTATGCAAAGCATTTTCATAGTGGATGCATTGTAAAAGACTGACTATATTTCCCTCCATCCTATATCGCCTCCACTTGTTCTATTTTCTACTTTGATCCTGTGCCTTTTCAAAAGTGAATGCTTCTAACTTCCCTTCCCTGCAACCTGCCCTGTCCTCCATCATCCCCCTTCTCATCCCCTTCCCCCCTACTTTCCTGTAGGGTGAGATACCCTATTTAGTGTGTATTTCATTCCCTCGCTAAACCAAATTCAATGAGAGTAAGGTTGACCCATTCCCTTCTGCCTTCCTGTTCTTCCCCTCCATTGTAACAGTTTTCCTTTGCCTCTTCTATATGAGATAATTTACCCCATTCTGTCTCTCCCCATCTCCTCTCATTATATTCCTCTCTCACCTCTTAATTTCACCTTTTAAGTATCATCCCTTCCTGTTAAATTGGTTCTGTGTCCTCTGTCTATGTATACCTGTAAACATATATACACACATTCACATATGTATTCATATACCCATATACCCTCCTATATAGACATATATATGTATGTATACACACACATTTATATTCCCTTCAACTATTCTCATACTGAGAAAAGTTTCATAAATTACATATTTTTCTATGTAGGAATATAAATAGTTCAACTTTGATAAGTTCCTTATGATTCCTTTTCCCTGTTTACCTTCTCATGCTTCTCTTGCTTCTTGTATCTGAATGTCAAATTTTCTGTTCAACTCTGGTTTTTTCATCAAGAATGCTTGAAAGTCCTCTATTCCACTGAATGACCATATTTTCCCCTGAAACATGATACTCAGTTTTGCTGGGTAGGTGATTTTTGGTTTTAATCCCAGCTCCTTTGACCTTCAGAATATCCTATTCCAGGCCTTTGATCCCTCAGTGTAGAAGCTGCCAGATCCTGGGTTATCCTGATTGTGTTTCCACAATATTCAAATTGTTTCTTCCTGGCTGCTTGTAATATTTTCTCCTTGATCTGGGAACTCCAGAACCTGGCTATAATATTCCTAGGAGTTTTCTTTTGGGGATCTTTTTTAGGAGGCAATTGGTGGATTCTTTCAACCTCTATTTTGATCTCTGGTTCTACAACTTCAGAACAATTTTCCTTGAGAATTTCTTGGAGGATGATTTCTAGGTTCTTTTTTTTGATCATGGCTTTCAGGTAGCCCAATAATTTTTAAATATCTCCTGGATCTATTTTCCAGGTCAGTGGTTTTCTCAATGAGATATTTCACATTACCTTCTATTTTTCATTCTTTGGGATCTGTTTAATAGTATCTTGATTTCTCATGAAGTCACTAGCTTCTATTTGCTCCAATTTAATTCTGAAGGAATTATTCTCTTCAATAAACTTTTGAGATTCTTTTTCCATATAGCAAATTCAGCTTTTTAAGGCATTCTTCTCCTCATTGTCTTTTTTGAGCCTCTTTGGCCATTTGAGTTAGTCTATTTTTTAAGGTGTTATTTTCTTCAGTCAGGTTGTTGACTCTCTTTTCATGATTCTCTTGCATCATTCTCATTTCTCTTCCCAATTTTTACTCCACTTCTCTTATTTGGTTTTCAAAATCCTTCTTAAGTTCCTTTATGGCCTATAACCAGTTTATATTTGTCTTGGAAGCTTTTGGTGCAGGAGTTCTGGCTTTGTTGTCTTCCTCCTGTTCCATGCTTTGCTCCTTTTTGTCCCCCAAATAGGAGTCCAATGTCGGATTACTCTGCTCACTTTGCTTCCTTTGCTTGCTCATGTTGCCACTCAATTACTTGACTTTTGAGCTTTTTGCCACAGTAGAACTCTGCTTCCAGAGAGGAGAGCTTTGTCCCAAATTTCTGGGTTTTTTGCAGATGCCAGAGCTATTAGTTGGGTGCCCTCTCTAAAGCCTCCACCAGCTCTGGCATCTGGTCACACACTCCAGGACCTCCACTCAAGACAGCAATCCAGATCCAAGCAGGTTAAAGCAAGAGCAATTACCCTCAGAATGCTCTCTCGGTCCCCCTATGATCTTCAGGACAGGAGCTCTGAAGCAGTCATGTGGTGGCAGCTGCACAGCTGCTGTGCCTCAGCCTCTTCTTCCTCAGGAGGCAGAGGCTGGACCTCACTCCCAGACCTCCTGTTCCCAAAGTCCAAACTGACCTTTCACTTTGTCTTTGGCATTCATGGGTTGATAATTCTGCAAACCAACACAGCTGCTGGTGGTCTACTCTCCTGAAGTCCCTCCAGCTGCCTCCCTGAGGCTAAAACTGAGAGTTCATGCAGGGTGGGCTCTGCTCCCAGTGCACTGCAATGGACCCTTCTTGTCTGCCTTCAGAAGGAGATGTGTTTCTCTCTGTCACTTTGTGGGTTCTGTAGCTCTAACATTTGTTTGGAGTCATATTTTATAGGTATTTGAGGTGGTTATAGGGTGAGTGTGGGAAGTTTTCTGCTTCTATACCACCATCTTGGCTCTGCCACATGACTACCTTTAGAGGTTGCCTCTGCTTCTTAATTTTTTTGCAGTTCTCATCTCATCATTCAAGTACAACTGTTCTCCTTGAAGTTACTAGTGTTCTCTTTTTAATAAAATTAAATTAATTTTTGTTACATTTTAAATTCCACACCAGACTAGAGAAGAGAAGGTCACCATTACACACACACACACACACATACACACACACACACACATAAAACAATACTATGCACCAATGTTCTCTCTCTCTTTTTTTTTTTTTTTTGCTTTTTGGAGGGGGAAAGGTAGGGCAATTGGGGTTAAGTGACTTGCCCAAGGTCACACATCTAGTAAGTGTTAAGTGTTTGAGGCTGGATTTGAACTCAGGTCCTCTTCACTCCAGGGCCAATGCTCTATTCACTGCACCACCTAGCCGCCCCACCAACGTTCTCTTAATTGCCAAATCTAATGACCTTTTCTCAGTCTTCAACCTTCTTGACCTCTCTGCATCCTTTGACAATGTCAATCACTCTCTTTGATTTGATATTCTCTTCTCTCTTGATTTTCAATGATGTTGTTCTATCCTGGTTCTCCTACCTTTCTGACTACTCCTCAGTCTCCTTTGCTAGATCTTCATCCAGGCTCTGAACATTTATCGTGGATGTCATTAAAAACTTTGACCTGGGTCCTCTTCTCTTCTCTCTCTATTGCATTTCATTTGGTAATCTCATCAGCTCCCATGAATTCAATGAACTCTGTGAAGAATCTCAGATCTGTATTTCCTTCCATTGCCTCTCTCTTGACTACCAATCTTATATTTCCAACTGCCTCTTGTACAACTCAAACTGAATTTCCCACAAATATCTTAAACTCAACATGCTTAAAACTAAATTCATTATTTTTTTTCCCTCAAGCTTTTCCCCCTTCTTACCTTCTCTATAGCTTGAAGTCAACACCATCTTTCCAGTCATTGAGACTCTCAACTTCTCCATAGCTTGAGGTCACCACCATTTTTCCAGTCACTGACACTCTCAACCTAGGTGCTATCCTTGACTCTTCCTTTCACCCCCTATATTCAATCTGTTTTCAATTCCTATCAATTTTACGTTCATAACATTTCACCTATTCACCTCCTCTCCTCTGACAATAACATTACCCTGATGCAGGCTTTCATCACTTCATGCCTAGACTATTATAGCAGCCTGCTGAGTGGTCCTCTTGTCTCAATTCTCTCTCCACTCCAGGTCATCCTTTCATTCAGTTGATAAATTGATCTTCCTTAAGTAAAGGTCTGATCATTTCACACATACCCCTTCATACCCTTTTTTCCCCATTCAATATCCTTTTGCCTCCCGGATCAAATAGAAAGTCCTCCAGTTCAGTGCTTCTTAAACTCTGGGTTGCAACCCTATACAGGGTCATGTAACTGAATGTTGGGGTCATGAAAAATTTGGCAACAGTAAAAAGGTTTCTGAATGAGCAATGGAAAAAATTAATTCAAAATCAAACGTAATGAATCTGAGGTGTTTCTGGAAGTTTGCTCATTTTGCATCCCACAATTTCACTGCAGCCTTGGTTCTGAACACACAACATACGTATTTTGCACTGCATATGCCATCACTCCACACAACGCCAACAAATGCTGCCAGAAACACGTCGGTTCAGATTCGAGACTCTTGTATGTTATGAATGGCAGTGTTTTTACTGTTCATACAAAATCATTAAATGAATTTTGGCTTGGAATTAGAACAGAATTTCCAACAATTTCTAAAGTGGCCTTAAACATACTTCTGCCATTTTATACTACATATTTATGCAAAGTGGCATTATCAGCATTGATGATTATAAAATCAAAATATTGATCAACTCTGAAAAATGTTGAAGATGGTCTGTGTCTTGCAGTATCAAATATTCCTCCAAGATTTAATTCTTTATGTAAAAATAAACAAACACATCCATCTCATTAGTATGCAAATTTGCTTTTATCTTTAATAAAACGGTAAAATTATATGCATACCAAAGAATTATTTTAAAATAAATTTTTTTATGACTTATCATCAACAATTGTTCGATTTGTATATACCTATTTTATTTTATATACCTGTTTTATATGTTTATTTACCTACCTAGTTGGAGTCAGGTAAAAATTTCTCAGGCAAAAAGGGACTTTGAGTAGAAAAAGTTTAGGATGCCCTACCCTTTATCTTGTTTTGCACATTGTCCCCCCCCCCCACTATCATGTGAACTCCTTGAGGGTAGAAATTGCTTTTGCCTTTACTTTCTTGGTATCCCTAGCACTTAATGTGGTGCCTGGCATACATAAGCACTTAATATATGCTTGCTAATTGACTGTCTATCCTAAATCATCAACAGCACAGGGAAAGGTACCTCTGTCAGCCCCAGTTATTCCTTCTCTGTTTCTGTCCTTTCTCTTTCAAAACTCCACCCTGAGTTTGATATCACAATCTCATTGTGTGTCTTTCCCTCCAATGCAACCACCTGCTAAGGGATTCCTTGTGGTCTGATGTTTCTGTTGCTGGAATATTTTTGCCCACAGCAGGGCAGGTGATTTTGCATTGGAATGCCTTTGCTTTGGCACTGGAGACTGACCCTTTACATACCCAGGTAGCTTGATACAGGTTCCAAGCATTCATCAGTCTTTCCCAAATGCTACTTTTCACTTTCCCCATTTATAGTTTTCTCTCCATTTATAGTCTGTAGATCCATTCCAGTCTACATGTCCCTCCTCCAGGCCCCAACACTTCTGCTAGCTATTCTTGCTAATTTTTCATAATCCAGCTCTAGGCCTAGACTCACCTCTCTCTGCAGGCTAATAGAACTCTGGGAATGGGAAAGTTTCTTTACCAGTCCTATTTGGAGTCTTTGGGTTGAAACTAGTTCACACAGCCACCTGTCATATCACTTCAACCGCTATTATTCTCAACTGTGTCCAAGGGAAATTTGAGAGTATTTTTTTTTGGTTATGGGCACTCAGTTTTCCTGAGTTGAACTTTCCATAGCTACCCCAGCTTCTATTATTCCTTTCCTGTGCTTTCTTTTTCTTTTCTATCTCCTGTCCTTGTTCCTAAGGCTTTTCTGATAGGTTCCTTTAAGCCCTTTTATTCTGGGTCAAATCATTTGGCACTTTCTCTCACTAACCCCACAGTACAAAGCTCTCTTAGCAGCTCTGAGTTCTGCTTCCCACCTGGCCAGGCCAAATTTCTCCTCTCTGCTTACAAGGTTTACCATATGCCTTCTCGGGGATTCATATCCCCCAACTGCACATGAATACATTAGACTATTGCCACTTTTCTCTGTAAAAGCTACCATTGTATTCCTTTTCAGAGTTGAACAATATTCATGACTTCACACCCCATTAAAAATTATATTTTATTAATATTTTTGTCTTCATTTATAGTCATTTCAACCCTCTTATCCAGATTGAGTCATCTTTTTTTTAATTAATTTTTTCCAATAAGTGAAAATATGACTTTTTCCTTTAACCCTCTCTCCCACCAACTGAAAGAGTAGAGTAAAACAAATTTGGACATTGACCTTATTTTGAAAAAATGTCTCCTTTTTTGCTTTGAATCTTTGACCGTTATTAAGAGGTAGGCAGCATATTTTACCATTGCCCTTCTATAATTATGGTTAGTCATTATGCTGATCAGAGTTTTTAAGTCTTTCAATAGTATTTCAATATTAGACTTTACAATATTATTACCTTTGTATAAATTGCTCTCCTAGTTCTGTTCACTTCACTTCATCAGTTCATACAAATCTCCCCAGGTTTCTCAGAAACCATCCCCTTCATTTCTTACAACACAATAATATTCTCTTACGTTTATATATCATAACTTCTCCAGTAATGCTGCACCTTCAGCATATGATTCTTTACCACCACAAAAAAGATTAGAAATACTTTTGTACATCCTAAATTGGAGTTTGTTTTGTTTAGAACTAATCCCTCCCTTAATCTACCATTTTTTGTAATTGCTTCTTCTTTTGCCTTTTCTCCTTTATTTCCCTGTTGAGGGAAATGTATTTCTGTGCCCACTTCACCATGCATGTGTTTGTTTGTGTGTATTTTTCCATCCTTTGATCAACTCAGATGAGAGTGAGATTCAAATATCAGCTACTCAATTACCCTCTTTGTATAGATTTTTACTTGTGTGCCCTAATTGAGAGAGACAGTTTTCTCTAGCCTTCCTCTTCCTTCCCTCCCCCTCTGAAGTTTTCCACTTTCTTTCAATTTCCATGTTACTTTTAAACCCCTCAGCATATAACAGAACCACTCTCCAGTCTTCTAATTGGACTTGTTCTACAATCTCTAATAGTAATAGATTTCAGAGGGGACACATTTTATCATTGTGACTTCTTGTTGGATTTCTCCACCAGGATATCCCCCGGTGTGTTTTCTAAATCTGTTTGGAAGAGTTTTGTGTTGCAGAGCTTGCTGTATTTCCTGATACTTCATCATCTTGGCTCCTCCTCCATCTCCCTTTTGAAAAAGAAAAATAAATAGAAGTAAAAAGATCTGATATAATGTCTACATCTGACAGTATAAAAACTGAAGTAAAGGAACTTTTGTTAAGTTTTTACTATGTGCCAGGGACCGTGCTGAATGCTAGGGATGCAAGAAAGTAAAAAACCACTATTTGTGCCCTCAAGGAGCTCCCATTCTAGTGAAGCAGATAGCATGCTATAATTATGTAAATATAAGAAAGATGCAGTGTAAATGGAAAAGTAATCTCAGAGGGAAGGCATTAACATTAGGGGAATGAAAGTAGAGAAGGGGAAGGGACCTCTTTGAGAAGCTGGGATTTGAACGGAAGCATGGGGGACAGTCACTTTAAAGACAAAGAATAGATTGTCATGTTCTAGGAAAAGAAAGGCGCTAGTTTCACTATATTACAGTGAACTTCCATGTATTATGGAAGGTAAGCATAAGAATAATGTGCACAGTATTCTCTCCTAGGAGTCCTTTGTGTCACATTTTATTTTTATAACATCAACCTTGCTTTAGAAATCCTTTAACCAACAATTGCTTGGGGAGGTGGGGAAATATGGGTATTTTTGCCAAGAAGCCTAAGGCATAAAATTCCCTTCCAGAATCAAGAATAGCTTTGCAAAGAAAGCCCTGATTAGTGAGACCCTCTTTCCGCTTGCAGTTGTGATGGCCAGATAAACGATAACTGGAAGAACAAGCAGTATTATCACATATGTTTCATTTTGTACTGGGGTCTATGAACTCAAAGCAAAGCTCGGGGGTCTTGTGAACATGGCCCTGCTGCTCACTTGGCACAGACCCAGAATTGTAGCCCCTTGTGGGGTTGAATGAGCTCCATCAGGCTGGCCTGACAAATGCCTGTGTGATAGCCCACTGCCAGGACCACATTCGTGGGTATAGGCCCCTGCTGCTTCCTAGGCCTTCTCTAAAATCACAAAAAGTGTTTCTGAACCCACAGTTGAGTCTCTAATTATGCTCTAAACACAGTGTGACCCTAACTCTAGGACATATTTGTGCTGTCTGGGCTAGTAGGGAAAAAGTACTGTTTTAGGGCATAACTTTAATCTCACAAAACTAAAGTATTTAGCCTGTTCAAAAAGGCATGAAGCATTGCTGCCCAGTGTGCATAAGTAAAACTGGGAACAGATATTTCTATGAGGTTTCATCAACCAGGGTGATAGCATTATAGATTTTGAGTTTAGTGGGACCAGAGAGGTCATCTAGGCAAAGCCCCTCAATTTAGAGATGAGAAAACTAAGACCCAGAGAGGTTGTGTGTCTTCTTCATGGTGATGAAACGAGTAATTGGCAGAGCCAGGATTCGAACCCACGTACTCTAAATCCAAATCTGATACGCTTTCAAGGGGACCCATAGGAAAGTAGGAAAGTAAAATGTCAGCAGTAAAACTCACTCTTGGGCTTCAAGCTGCTTTTTCTTGGTTACCTGCATATATGTAGGATTTCGGCAAAATTCCATGAATAAATACTGAGCTGCAAAGGCAGCAGGGTATAATGTATTGAGAGTTAGATTTGGAGTCAGAAAGGATTGTATCCAGATCCTGCTTCAGTTACAACTGCCTTGTGACCTCTGGCAAATCACATAACCTCTTTCAGCCTCAGTTTTCTGGACTATAAAGTAGGAATAATGATACTTGGATCAAGAGGATGAAATGATAAAGTGGATAAGTGATCCCTGGAAACAAGAAAAAAGGGATTCAAGTACCGGCTGGGTGACCACATGACCAGGTGCAAATGACAGCATCTCAATGTGCTCCCTGGCAAATCTATAAATTATTGTCAATTGTCAGTCTGCAAAGGCTTGGGCAGCTAGGTGGGGAATTGAATAGGGTGCTGGGGGTGGAGTCAGGAAAATGCTCCATTACTGAAAAAGAAGACGTATTTTACCTAGGATCTTGCAAGGACTAGGAGAATGGCTCAATGTCAAGTTCCATAGTAATGATCTTGATATATTTTCCTTAGGAGTACATTTGCCTCCTTATCTCCATGGCTTTTCCTGTGTATGAGTCCCAAAGGTTATAAATAAAACACAATAATAGGGAGTGATTCAGAAATCCCTCTTGTTGTTGTTTTTTTTAATAATACACTACATTGGTACAATGGTGTTACACTCCACACTAAAGATATTTATGGTGGACCTCACTGACAACAGATGTGAATCACCACCACCTCAGCCCACCCCCACCTTGGAAAGGATATTTTCCAACTCATTAGCATAAAGTGGAATCGACAAAACAGTGCCATCAATTTTTGTCTTTGTTGAGAATTTATAGATAGAAGAATGGTCTCTTAAACGGAACACATGGGGATCTGTAAGGTTTGGCAAGCTGAAGGAAAGCAATAGCTTACAATTTGTGTTGTGACTTAATGACCAAACTTTATGACTGATTTACCCTGTTGTCCTGGCTATTTAAAATCAAACTTTTTCTAAACACAAAATTAAATGACTATCAGAATAATCCTGCATATGTTAAAGCCTAAGGATTATGACTGTGGCAGCAGCTGCAACAATAGAGTTATTAATTAATATTATGACTTAAAACTTTTGGGGCAGCTTGCATCTCACTTTAAGGATTGCAGAGTATTTTACATACATTATTTCATTTGATTCTCATAGCACCCCTGTGAGTGGGTACCATTGTCTCCATTTTACAGATGAGGAAACTGAGCTTTTGAGATTGTGACTTGCTGAGGGTTGTTGTTGTTCAGTATTTTCAGTTGTGTCCACATCTTCCTGACCCCATTTGGGGTTTTCTTGGCAAAGATGTGGGAGCTGTTTGTCATTTCCTTCTCCAGCTCATTTAATAGATAGGGAAACTGAGGCAAACAGGTTTAAATGACTTGCTTAGGGTTATATAGCCAGTAAGTGTCTGAGGCCAGAGATGGACTCAGGAAGATGATTTCCTGACTCTAGGCCCAGCACTCTATCCACTGGGCCACCCACCTGTCCCATAATCAGGGCTATGTAGCTAGTAAATAACTGAAATGGGATTTGAACTCATTTCTTTACCTGACTGTAAGTCCAGCCCTTTATTCACTTTGACGTTAAGCTGCCTCAATAACATGACTAGCAAGATTATTGACACCTAAGAGACTATAAACTCCTAGAAAGAAGAGAATCTTATTTTGCTTTTCTCTCTGAAGCATTTAGTATAATGTCTTATATTTAGTGGTGCTTAATAAATGCTTGTTGAATTGAATTGACTGACATATCTACTGAAAAATAGACAATCTGCCAGACCTATTGAGTAAATTCAAAGCTTAATTGGCCACCCACACACTCAGTATAACCCTGATTAAGACATTGTGGTTCAATGGATTTGGAGTCAGAAGACTTGGGTTGGAATCCTAGCTTTACCTATGACCTGAGATAACTCAAATTCTCTAGGCAGTGGTTTTCTTATCTGTGAAACAAGGAGATTGAATTATATAACCTCTAAGGTTCTTTTCAGCTCTAAATTTTGATCCTGTGACTCTGACCACCTAGATGCCCTGCCATGTAACGCAGTAACACTTAAAGTAGAAAGAGAATCATGGTGCCATTACAGAAGCAGAGACAAAGCTTATCCTTTCTTTCTGACTCTTCTTCTCTATAACACACTAATCTTAAAGGCCCCCTGCTCACAGACTCCAATGAAGTAACAATCCTGCTTATGTGTAAAGCCTTTGTGGCTTTGTGGTAAAATCCCAACAGTGGGATTAGGATGAGAGAAGTAACATCCTCCTAGAAAGGGGGTCCAATTAGATCCATGGATATCCTGGGGTACCTTTTTCTAGCTCCCCCTGGCATTGATAGTCAGGTGCCCATAACGTGGCTAGCTACATCTCTCTTTGCTGGGCTCTAGGTGTACATACCCCTGAAACCATTAGTTTGAGCCCCCACCAGTGTGCTTCCCATAACCTCCTACCCCTACCCCAATATCATCACTTCAAAGTCAATTTAGTCAGCCAGTTACAACAAACTTTTAGAAGAGGCATTTAGCAAGATGGTACAATGCAGAAGAAAAATATAAACCACCCCTCCCCACCACAATGTTTATGACATACTCTTCCAGAAGTATGTACAGGATTTGGGAGAAAGTATTCTTATGTTTAGAGAGCTCACATGGCAAAATGGTAACAGCTCTTGGTTGCTGAAAATTATTTTCCGTCATTGATGTGGTACTGATACTGTAAACACCGATAATATAAACACTATTGACAAGACCCTAATGAGAAGCCCAACATCTCCCTCATCTTTCAGCCTTTTGAAACTGAACATCTTCTTCCAATAAAAGGGTGAGAGTAGAGGAGTCCTGACTGAAGGCGGTCTTTCCTTACCCCTCAGATGATTTCTTCCCAGCTGTGTACTAGAAGGCTATCGTTGCTCAAATTTCTGGAAAATCTTTCCACGGCAGTTGACTTGATGCTTTTATACAGGAGCCAGAGTGTAAGGAAGGAGCTATTGCTCATGCAATTAGAACAAGACATCTTGTGAGTACACTTCGTCTCATTAAATGGCTTTCAAAGACTTTTCACATTTAGCATAAGATCTTTTCATTGTTTGGCTGAGATGTTCTAACCTATTAAGAAATAAGGCTAAAATGTGTGGGGTGGGGTGGGGAAGAAGCCTTTCCTATTCAAGTAAGCACAGGCAGGAAAAGCCAACTTAGGTTCAGAAAGCCAGGTACAAGAAATAAGATCCAAGGCAGAAGTGGGAGTTTATTTTGAGAAATGGGAGACAGGCTACAGAGAGTGATGAGTAGATGTTGGGTTAAGTCAATTTGTTTCTTTAAAGCTTTGCTCCTTTGTGATGGCTACATGTGATCCCTATCCTCAATCTGTGCTGATGTACTGGGATGGTCACAGGCTAGATTTATTGTGTCCCCTCTTGATTAAGTTATATGGTACGTCCATGAGCATGGAGACTTTAAGGGTATTATAGTATGTTTTATAGTCAATCCCCTTCCATCCCAAGTCCAGTTTCTCTTAGTCTTCCCAAAGCCTTTTTTCTTTTACCTTCATTAGAATTTTCTGCCTCAGTCTCAGATAACCAGGAATCAATCATCATAATATTGCTATACTTGCTATCCCTGGCCAAAAGATTGAAGTAGTTGGAAGATTATCAGTTAGTATTTATGAAGTGCCTACTGTGTGCCAGATGCTAGGGAAACAAAGACAATAGTAAAACAATCCCTGACTGCAGGGAGCTTACATGTTTAATGGAAGAGACAATATATTCATATAAAAAGATACATAAGATTTTTGAGGGGAGGGGAAGGGAGAGGAATTAATAGTACAGAACTCAGGAATAGGCTTATGGAAATTTTTTTATTATATGTTTCTCTGATAGTCTCATTTCTCAAATATATAGGGAATTATGCCAAATTTATAAAAATAAGAGCCATTTTCTATTTGATAAATGGTCAAACGATATGAACAAGCAGTTTTCAGAAGAATAAATCAAAGCTATCTATAGTCATATGATAAGATGCTCTAAATCACTGATAGAGAGATGCAAATTAACAACTCTGAGGTACCACCTTACATTTATCAGACTGGCTAATATGACAGAAAAGTAAAATGACAAATGCTGAAGGGGATGAGGGAAAATAGGTCACTAATGCACTGTTGGTGGAGTTGTGAATTGGTCCAACCATTCTGCAAAACAATTTGGAACTGTGACCAAATTGCTATAAAGCTGTGCATACCCTTTGACCAGCAATACTATTAGACCTGTATCCTAAAGAAATCAAAGAAAAAGGAAAAGGACTTACATGTAAAAAAATTTATTTATAGTAGCTCTTTTTGTTGCACAAATGTATTGAAAATGGAAGGGATGCCCATCAATTGTAGAATGTCTGAACAAATTGTGGCATATGATTGTAATACAACACTATTGAGCTGTAAGAAATGATGAGCAGGATGGTTTCAGAAGAAAAAGAAAACAAAATAGAACCAAAGAAGACATATAAACTGATGCAAAGTGAAGTGAGCAGACTCCAGGAGAAGATTTTATACAGTAATAGCAATTTTGTAACAATGATCAACCGTGAAAGTCTTAGCTACTCTTGTCAATACAATGATCAATCCAAGATAGTCCTAAAGGACTTGTGATGAAAAATCTCATCCACCTTCAGAGAGAGAACTGATAAACTCTGAGGGCAGATCAAAGCATATTGTTTTTCATTTTCTTTATTATTCTTGCTTTTTTTTGCAACATGGCTAATAGAAATATATTTTGCATGACTTCCCATGTATAATGTGTACCATACTGCTTGCCTTCTCACTAGGTGGGGCAGGGCCTAAGGGGAAGTAGAGAATTTAAAACTCCAAATTTAAAAAAAAAAGGGAAAAAGCTCATCTAGAAAGTAACTCCTGAGTAGAATCTTGAAGAAAACTAGGGATTCTTAGGGAGGCATGGGGTTGGGGAGTGGGAAGAAGACAGGAGAAGGAGTGTGAGATATTAGCAATAGGAAGATCAGTTTGGCTGGAACAGAATGTGCATGAAGGGGAGTCATATACAATGAGGCTCGAAAGTTAGGTGGGAGCCAGATTATGAAGGGCTTTAAATGCCAGACTTTACATCCTTGGACCTGAGCTAGCTCTCACTCAGACCTCTCTGTTCACTCCAATCTTCCAACTACTTTAATCCTTTGGCCATAATCACATTGTTGAGACTATGCCAGGAAAACCCAAACTCTGACAACTCCTACTCTGATAGGAAGGCTTTGAGTACGAGCCAGGGGAGGGACTGTGTGGCCAAGGATTAATCTAGCTGGGTTTGGAAGAGTCTTTCTACAAAAGATCAACCACCAAATCATGAATTGATTTGGCCACAGCAATCTATGAAGACCACCTACTGAGAGGGCAGCCTGCGTGCAATCTGTATCAGTTGGTAGGGGAGGGTCTACACAGATGAGTCATGTAACCTTGAAACACTGAAGTAAAGACACCATTAAACAGGAAGAAACAATTTTGAAACATTAAAAAAAACCTACTGTATCTACTTCTGAAACTAAGTCTCATGTATCTTTATGAAAAAGTTTTGAAATGTTTGTTTTACCATTTATATTGTTACCCTCTTTTTAAGTCTCTTGTACCGTTACCCTCTTTTTCAGTCTTTTTATCCAGAATTGTTATCTCCCCTGAATCCCCATTCTGGGCTGAAAGAAGAGAAGCATGATTAAAACAAAATTATGGCAAACTCAGATAACCTTGTTGGGGTGGGGGTGGGAGAGAAGAAAGAACAGTAGCACATGGGACAAATACTTTTAACTTTCCTATACTACAGAACTTTCCATTAAAGCATTAATTGGATGTCTTCTATGTGTCAGGCATTGTGTTAGGTGCTAGGGATGCAAAAAATATAATAATAATAATAAAATATCCCTGCTCTGAAGAAACTTATATTTCACAGTTTTAAAAAGAGAACTCAGGATCAAAGGTTTATAAATGTAGAGCTGATGAGGTATGGGCTCAGGGAGCCCCTTTGAGCTCGCCTTCAGTCCTGGAGGTACAGGTTCTGGGAGCCCCCTTGAACTCCAATTAAATCATCCCATTTGATGAGGCCATAAGCCTTACATTGTGGCTGTACCCAAACCTCTGTTACTATATTTCCCACCCTTGAGCCTATCAAAATATCAATCTACCCTTGAACTGGCCTAGCCCACCATTGTCTGTAGCCTCCAACAACTTCCCACCCTTAATCACTCATTGACCTCGTTAACTTCTCGTGAATACCCTCCCCAAACTCCTCCTCTAGACCACCCCTAGATTCTTCCCACAACCTAAGATCCCATCTTCCCTCCATGTGTGTGAGAGCACCATAGAATGACCTAGCACAGGTTTACTCTGTTTCTAATACAAGCAAACTTTTAATAAATTTTACTTTTCTTTGGCTGAGAAGACTTAAGTTGAATTCATTCAGCAGGACCCTGTGTGTTGGTATTTTGGAGTCTCCAGAGCAACCCTAAGCCTCTTTATGGGAAACCTCTTCAGAGCTGGAGGGAACTCTAGTTTAACTCCTTTGTTTCACAGAAGAGAAAACCTAGGCCTAAGGAAGTTAAGTGACTTGTCAAAGGTCTCATAGGTAATAAATATCAGAGGCAGGATTTGAGCACAGGCTTGGGTCCTCTCACCGAAGCTGGTGAGTGCCTTTTACATTGTACAATACTACTTCTCTGATAGCTGATTATTTTTCCCACATTCTATCTTTTAGCTCATACTGAACCCAAAATGTATTGTTTTGATCTTACCTTCTAAATTCAAGTGGCCTAAAACTAAGGTGCCTCCTTCTGTGGTATTATTATAATGGTCTTTCATGGTTATTTATACATTCTCTTCAGGGAGGACAAAATAGCTTTCTTCAGCCTTTGAAGGTCTGTCATGCAGAATAGGAATGAAAGTCATTTTATTTGGCCTGGATGAAGAGTGCTGAGAGGCAGATTTCAACTCCATGAACAGTAACTTCTTAACAATTAAAGCTAAGCAAAAGTTAATGGGGTACCTTGGTAGGTAGTGAATTCATTGTCACTAGAAGTCACTTAACAGAGACTAGCTGACCCTTTCTCAGGGATGTTGAAGAAGGAATTTCTTTTCAGGCAGGTCTTGGGCCAGATAAAGATTCTGAGATTTCACACTAAATTCTTCATTACTCCTGAGTTGACTATTGGGATTCATTAATGTTTTATCCCAGTGGAGGAAGGATTTTGATAAACTGGAAAGCCTTCAGAAAAGGGTGACCTACCCTGGATGTGAAAGGTTTCAAAATCAATTAGTGATAGTGAACATTTATGTGGCACTTTAAGGCGTTCATAGCTCTTTACCTATACGATCTCTTTTGATTCTTATAACAACCCAATGAGGTAGGTGTTAAGCTATCATTATCCTCATCTGACAGATGAAAACAAACAGACAGAGTTAAGTAGCTTTCCCAGGGTCACACAGCCATGAGGCTTCAGCCATAAGAGATTTGGATGCAGGCCTTCCTGACCATCTCTCAACCACTATGTGATGCTGGCTCCCTAAAACGATATGACGATAGAAAAAAGAATTCGAGATAATAAACCGAGGAAGAAGGGACTTGTGGGTGGGGTAGGATAGGACAAGAAAGCTGACTTCAAGCATTTCAGGACTTTAATAGGGAAAGAAAAGGGAACTCGCACTTATTATGTGCCTACTATGTGTTAGGCATTGTACTAAGCATTCCACAAATACTCCATTTGATTAATGGCTGTATTTTGGGCCCTCCTGGCTTACAGTGAATGTCTTTGGTAAAGGTTTCTCTTTGGAACAGCGACCCTGAGGGTCTTCCCCTCCCAGCACGACTTTTTTTTCTTTTTTTCTAATTAAAGGGTCCATCCCTTGACTCACTTCTTAAAGAGGCCTATTCACCTAATGGGAATTACCACACTCTTAAGTGAGCACATGAAAAGGCCTTAGCCTAAAAGGGCCAGGGTCTCCCATTGCATCCTGAGTCATCTAGAGTCATCCTGATGAATATGTGGTCACTGGATCCAGGTAGCTCTGGAGGAGAAAGTGAGGCTGATGACCTGGCATAGACCTCCCTCACTCAAATCAATGTCAACTGCAAGTTGTGGTTGTGAGGAGTTTTTTAACATTATTTCCCTGATGTCATGGTCCTCTTCAAAAATGAAGGACAAACACATTTGATCCTCACAACAACCCTGTAAAATAGGTGCTGTTATAATCCTTGTTTTAAAGTTGAGGAAATTGAGACAGACTAAGGTTAAGAGACTTGCCCAGGGTCATACAGCTACTAAATGTCTATCACTCTTATCTACAATACCACCTAGCTGCCTCCAAGTGAGAGGTGTGGGGCTCCAAGTGAGAGATCTCTGAGCATTGAGTAGAAATTGCAGAAAGACAGATTTTGGTTCAATGAAATCTTTCTATAAGAAAGGCTAATACTAACCAACAAGTGGAATGGGAACCTCAGGCTCTCCATTTCTAGAAGTCTCCAAGGAAAGGGTGGATGATAACTTGTTGGGGATGTTGTATAATGTGTCATTGGTCAGGTTGGAATAGATAACCTTGCAGTCCCTTGCTGATGAGGTATGGGCTTTGGGAGTCCCCTCTAGTTCTCCTTGAGTCCTTGAGGTACAGGCTCTGGGAACGACCTTGAACTCTTGATTAAATTGTCTCATTTGATGAGGCATTTGCATGAGGCAATAAGCGTTACATTGCAGGCTGGGCCCAGACCATTAGCCTAGTTACTAGCCTAGCCCTCCATTGTTCATTTATTTCCCATCCTTGAACCTATCAAAATATAATTACACCCTTGAACTGGCCTAGCTCACCATTGTCTGTAGCCTCCAGATACCTCCCACCCTTAACCACTCATTAACCTCATTAACTCCTCCTGAAGACCCTCCCCAAACTCCTCCTCTAGATCACCCCTAGATTCCTCCCAAAACCTTCTGTTTATAAGACCCCATCTTGTCTCCATGTCTGTGAGAGCTCCATGAAAGAGTGAGAGCGCCACAGAATGCCATAGAACAGTGAGAACACTGTGAGAGCACCATAGAATGACGTAGCACAGGCTTACTCCATGTCTAATGCAAGCAAACTTTTAATAAATTTTACTTTTCTTTGGCTGTGAAGACTTGAGTCGAATTCATCCAGCAGGATCCCACGTATTGGTATTTTGGGGTCTCAAGCACCCTAACCCTAGACCTCCTCATAGAGATGCAGCAAAGTCATCGGTTTCTTAAACAATTTATACCGACCGCTTTCCCAAAAAAGGGAGTTGAGATTATTGTAGAATTCCTAGAGAAATTGTAGAAACTTCCTTGTGGGGAGCTAGGAAAGTAGTACGCACATTTTAAGCATTTTGTAAATTATAAAATGCAAGAGATTCCATCAGTCTTACTATCAGATTTAGTTTCTTCACTGGTATACCAGTTACTATACAGTTGATTATTTTGAGGAAAACATTGTGCAGACCTCAATGATCAAAAAAATGTGAATCAGCTGATTTGTTAATTTTATCAACAATTTTATTAACAAATTTGTCAGCATTATAATCACCCCTTTTGGAACGGTTACTGGTAGGGACAGAAAAAATATATAGAAATCTCATATATGAAATCAGTTTTGACCTAGTGACCTAAGATCTTGAACTTTCATTAAAGAAGAAAGGGCTGAGAAAATGTTGTTTGATTGGTACTAGAAAGGAGATGGTTTATTTGTTGTCTATTTTTTAAAATTGCCACTTGGGGCCTTGGATATGATCAATCCACCCATCCACTAAAACAAACATTTATTAAATTTTATGATGTGCCATGCACTATGCTAAACCCTGGAGATATAAAGAAAAAAAAATAACTGTTTCAGGTCTCAAGGAGAATACTGGGACGTAATCTAGGGAATGCAATAAGGGAGATAAGCAATACAAAAACAGAAATGTAGAAGATACATAAAGTAGATGAAAGATATTGTCAAAAGGGAAAGCTCTAGCACTTGGGAAGGGGAGAACAGGACAGGAAAGTCCTCATAGAGAAGGTATAATAATTACAACTCTACCCAGTTTAATAATTTATTGATTCTCCCCCCTTTTTTGTTACCACTATTAGAACATGCCCTACTTCTGGAGTTACTAAAAATCCTCCAGTAGGGTTGGTTCATTCCTTGGTCAGTGTGACCTCAGCATCATTGCAGGCTGACATCTGGGTTAACAGAACCCTGGGAATTCTTCCCATCTAATTATTGAAGTTGAAGGCAGAAACCATTTGGTTTGCTATGCTGACTTTCCATACAAATTCTCTTGTGATACAGTATTTCTAGCAGATATTCAGACTGTTGGGTAAGCCTAGCCTGCTTGACGCTATAAATCACTTTGAAGACTTTGGGACCTTAGATATAACCCTTGCTTTTCTCTGGTTTTAGCCTATGTATACCTATGTAGCCTTTTCCACGTTCTATAGACTTATTAAATCAGGGTAGAGGGCAGCAAGCCTCTATCATCTGATCAATGATTATTACCAGGACTGGGTGGGCAAACATCTAACAACCAGCTCCCTCACCAAAGTTTGCATAATGCACTTTTAAGTTATTCATTATTAAAATATATAAATTATGAAAAATTTTCACCAATTTCTTAATTCTAGATAATTAACAAAAATAATAAATCAGCTCCTGATTTAAAGCATTTGCTGATTTCCAAGTTATAAATACTAACATTCAAAATTTAACAACCAACTCTTCAAAGTCCATTTGAGATAGCACCCTTTGTATAACTCTCTTGTCCAGCCTGCATTTTATATTTGTCCCTAACCTCTTCTTGGAAGCCATTTTTTGATCTATTTTTTTTTCCAGCTTAGAAAGTAATGCATTGGGGTGGCTAGGTGGCGCAGTGAGTAAAACGCTGGCCCCAGAGTCAGGAGGACCTGGGTTCAAATCCAGCCTCAGACACTTAACACACACACACACACAACTAACCGTGTAACCTTGGGCAAATTACTTAACCCCAATTGTCCTCCAAAAGGGAAAAAAAAAGAAAATAATGCATTGATTTTGAAAAAGCACTGGTTCAGGATTTAGAGATTTTTGTTGTTGAGTATGAGTAATGTCTGACTCTTTGTGACTCCATTTGGAGTTTTCTTGGTAAAGATACTAGAGTGGTTTGCCATTTCCTTCTCCAGTTCATTTTATAGATGAGAAAACTGAGGCAAACAGGGTTAAGTGATTTGTCTAACTGTCTATTAGCTACTAAGTATCTGAGGCCAAATTTGAACTCAGGTGTTCTGGACACCAGGTTATGCACTCTATCCACTGTGCCACCTACTTGCCTAGAGTTAGAGGCACTGGGTTCAAAGCCCAACTCTATAATTTGCTTTCTATGTGACTTTGGAGAAGAAACTTAACCTTTTTGGGCCTTAGTTTCCTAATGTGTAAAATGAAGGACTTGAGCTAGATAAATATGTGAAGTCACTGAACAGCTCTGAATCTGTGACTACAGACTGCTTTCTTAGGATCTGCTTCTTTCCTGTGTCATGCTTACATTGCTTTTCTTGGTGGAGCTGATCTCCTGAACTGTGTTTTTCTTATATTTTACCACTTGTCATATCTACTGGTCTACCTTGATTCTTGGCATTGGCTCTTCCTGGTGGGTTCCATCTTGGAAAATACTCACATTCCAATATTGATACAGGCCATATAGTATGATTAATCATAGAACACTAGAACTGTTTACAGAGCATCTACTCCAGAGATTACCAGAGAAATACTGTCCCTTGGAGGGCACTGGAATGATGGGAAGGCAGTAGTAGCCTCAGGTACAATTGTGGGGTGGGGCATTGAATGAAAATAAGGGGCCAGTGGAAACATAAGGAAAGAAGAGAAGAAAATTTTGATAATCTGTCTATACATGTTTCATCTCTTGGGTAATAGAGTTAAAGTCATAATGATTACATTATTTTCCAAATAAAAACACAAAATGCAAATTATAACCACTCAGTGGTCAAGTGTGTTGACAGGTCTTAACAAGTAAGTGTTGGCAGCATGTTGCATATTGTTGGGAAGTCCAGCATACATTGGCAAGAATATGTGTATGAAATGACTTGCCTGCAGTACTATACTATATGGTTACATGACACAATATTGCATCATCAAAATTTCAATGAAGGAAAAAACCACAAATTTTATAATAAAATATTAAATTTAAGCTGCATCATTTAAAAATATTTTATATGTATTTTGAAATGGCATAAATTAAAAAAAACGATTAAAGGGTTAAACAAAATAGATTTCCTAGGAGATGCTGAGTAATTTTTTTCTTTTTGAGAAGGGGGTAGTAGGCCAAATAAGTTTGGGACTTCTGATCTAATCCAATGCCCTCATTTTACAGAGGATGGAACCACAGCTGAGGAGCATTAAGTGATTTGCTCAAGAATATACAATATTGGTTTGATTCAGAGAACATTATGATATTCCATTTTAGTAGTTTAAGAAAATATAGGTCTGAATCAAAAAAGAAAAGGAAAAGAACCTACATGTAAAAAAATATTTATAGGAGCCCTTTTTGTGGTGGCAAAGAACTGGAAACTGAGGGGATGCCCATCAATTAGGGATGAACTGAACAAGTTGTGATAAATGAATATAATGGAATACCATCATGCTATAAGAAATGAAGAGTGGGATATTTTCTTTCTTTCTCTTTCTCTTTCTTTCTTTC